>NC_065536.1:28539353-28843728 GCF_932294415.1 Quercus robur | reverse complement strand
AATGATACAACCAATTTAGCCCAAGAACATGATCTAAGGTGAAAAAATATTACAAAGTACCTTCCAGGAAGCAGCTGTGTGCTGCTGACAGGGCCCTTTACATTGCCATATCTCTTAGCCCTATTCTCATGATCTTTCTCTACACGCATGGCTGCTACCTCCTTTTCCATGGCTGCTACTTCTCTTCTCATCTTCTTTGCTTCAACTTCCATTGCCTTGGTCAACGTCTCTACTTTCTTTGCTAACATCTGAAAAGCACCAAACAAAACAAAATATTAACTAGAAGTGTTATAAAAATAGAATTATAAAACAATTAGGAAGAAAATCAACCTCAATAGCATCATCCTTGTCCTTAAGGCTTTGATCTTTCTCATGGCCAGCTTTCCTCAAAGCTACGACCTCTTTTTGCAGTAAATCATACAAAACCCCTGGGACATTATCCTCCGTATCCACTGTCTGGAACTCATTTGGCTTTTCATCTGAACTTCCTTTCCAGGTATTATTTGTCTCAACATCTTTTGTTACCTCACAAGATTGGGTGTATGAATAACTAGGACTCGTCCCATTTATGAGAATCTTACCCCTGTCCAATGACCTTGTTCCACCATCAAATGATTTTGAAGTGCCTTTAGCATGCCTCAACACTGCACTGGTGCTAGAGGACAAAGAAGATGATCTCAATTGAGATGTTGGTGTTCTCTTGGATATAAAGCCATTGGAGGTTAGTCTTGAGATGTTATCAGCTCCACCCAGTGACTGACGGCGAGAAGGCCCATTGCTTATACTTCGTGACTCTGGTGTACTGCGAGTGTTACTACTAGGCGATCCTCTCAAACTCTCCTCTAGGACTTTGAGTCGTATATGAAATTTTTCCTGTAGGGACAAAAAAAAAGTTTTCGTTTTAATAACAGAAGAAACATACAATATAGTTTACAACATGGACTATAAAACAAGATCATTACTTTCAACTGTGCTTCAGACTTTGCAGTTCGCTCAGCTATAGTAAGCTTGTCCCGGAGTTGCTGCATTTCTCCCTGTATCAACACAGTTTGGAAATAATTAGATGGAAACCACAAAAGCCAAATTAGAAAAAAAATTTATCAAAGAAAGTAACACAATAAGACTACAGTATCAAACCAGAAAGAAATAAAAGTCAACATTTACCTGCAAGAATCTCCGCTCTTCAAGCCATTGCTTTACAGGCATCACTTTGTCATTCGCATCCTTCCACTCATTTGCAACAACTACAGCCACTCTGTTTGCAGTTACCTTTGCACGGGCCAGCTCCCGGTCAAGAGTTTTCCTTTCATCCTGAGGAACAAAAGAATTCATACCTTGCCACTATAAGGAATTGCCTTCCACTAGAGGAGAATTATCAGTATATAAAAACAACTTCCAAGATTGAGAATTCAATTATGTTAGGGACATTTACATTCATCTCCTGAACTTTCCGCTGATAATCCCTCACAGCATTTGCAGCAGCACCACCAGCAAGAACAGCCTCTTCCAACTCTCGTACAGTTTGGGTAAGCTTTTCAACCTCTGCAACCTTTTGTCTATGCATTTTGTCCAAAATTTTATTTTCTTCCTAACACACATGATCAGTAGATATATAAATCCATTCTTAATGTATGTAATAAGCAGAAAGAACACATACCTAAATCTAATACACATCTGGAAAAAGAACATCATGCAAGTTTGCATTTACCTGGCATATTTCAATCTGCTTCATTAACTCTTGGTTTTTATTCTGGAGGTCATCCACCATAGAGGCCTTTGCCAAAGCAACCTGAACTGTCCTCTCAGCTTCAAGTAAAGCTGCTTCTTTTGATTTTGTAAGACGGTCTAATGCTTTGTTATCATCTTGAAGCTTCGCAATCTGCATGGAATCAAGGTAACTAATTAATGAGAGAATTAATAATCATCCACACTAAAGAATTTCTTTACTTCATGGTAACAAAAAGGAAGAATTTTTTTTTAATTATAGTTCAAATCTCTGGACATACCTCCTGCTTAGCAAGCTTGAGCTCAGCCTCCAGAGGTGCGAGAATGGCTTCAATCGGAGGCATATCATCATCCTTCTGAGCAGCATGAACCCTTCGAAGAGTGGCCTCAGCGGCAAACTGAGCTGCCATGGAAGCCTTCTTCTCATCGTTGATTTTCTTAATTTCAAGATTCTGCAAAATATTTTTTTTGTAGAATAAATACAAGATTGTGACAAGGATCAAATTCAAAACAGAAATGGAAAGAGGCTTGAGCGATACTTTGCTTTCTAAAAGAGATTCTGTTAACTTCAGCTTCCCCTCAACCTTTGACAGTTCATCAGTGAGCTACAGTACGATCAAAACACATGGAAAAACAAAGTCAGTATCCATTTCAACAAAAGAATATATCTTCAACCCATTAGGTAAAAAGCATTAAAATAAAATAATCCCTGATCAAATATGTCATATCTGTCAAAATAAAAGGGTCCAAAAAATCCAGAAGACAATAAGCTTGAATACTTCAATTGCCATGAAAAAAATCCAATGCAATTGAGGCTCACTATATTTTATATCTAGAATATGAACAAGCAATTGAGATGTCAAAACAAAAACAAAGGACCCATAAGCTATAATGCAAACACAACAAAAGGTAAAAAAGCAAAGCTGGTGACATTATCTAACATGCTGATATTGCCAATGAAAACAGTTTACAATAGTATACAACCATACATGGCAGAAACAAAATTTTGGTTTAATTTTGGGCCTCTCTATTAGAGAAAAATGTCCAACAACAACAAACAAAGCCTTAGTCCCAAAATTTTGGGGTCGGCTATAGATCCTCAACGGATTAGTTAGGGTTGGCCATATGTATTATTTTTCTCCATTCTACTCTATCTATAGTCATTCTATTTGCTACTCCCTTAATTGCTATGTCCTTTTTTATTACTTATACTAATGTGATTTTTTGGACTTCCTCTTCCATTTTTTGTTCCCTCAACTTTGATCAACTCACTCTTTCTTACAGGAGCATTAGTCGCTCTTCTCTAAACATGACTAAACCATCTTACGTGACTCTCCCTCATCTGGAGAGTCAACAACCAAAAATAAAATAAATCAGCGGTATGTTACATAGACAACAAAGCTACAACTCCCATATTGAAAACAACTCACAGTAGGATACATGACAGAAAACCACATTTTATTGTAATTATTGATTACTCTAAAATTAATAAGTTTCCATTTTCAACAAAGAGTTAAATGTAATAAGCAAAAAAGCAACAATGCAAGAACTCCACCGATAAACTATGAACTTCTAGATGTAATTTTGGATTCCTCTGAAATTAACAAATTCCCATTTTCAACAATGTTTTTAAATGCTATAGACATCAAAGCAAGAACGCAAGAACTCCAAAGACATCCTAATCTTGTGACGAGACTGCATTAATAGTTAGGAAGCAACTTATACCGCTAACAACATAAATGGACTCAGATCAGCAACAGGACCAACAAGTTCTTCTCACTCGCATCAAATAAAAATTTTGCACACTAATTCATAATCAAGTTTCTAACAAATTACACCGTTAACATTGACATAGCAAGTAAAAAGAGTAATGAGCTATACAAAGCCCATACCGATAGAGCTAAAGAACCAACCAAATAATAATAATGCAATTTCCTTGATCTACATTTGCTAACAAATGATAACGAATAACCCAAAAATACAAATACAGAACCAACAAAAAAAAAAATCGCCATCCTCCATGAACTTCAAAAACCTATTGGTGTTTCTTATCATTCAAATTTTTTATATATATAATTTATTGAAGGATAGAAAATTTTATTTTTCAAAAAAAAAAAAAAAGAATTATCCAATTTTATGAATGAAAAATAAAATGTAGTAATGGAATTAAAGAAGAAGAAAGTGGAAATAACCTCTTCAACGGCCTTTTCTCGAAGTCGTTCGGAGAACCTCAAGGCCTTGATCTCAGCTTGCGCTTCTCCTAACTCTCGGTCCTTATCTGCACAACCAAACACCACCAATGGAAGGAAAAAGGAATCAATATTCAAACCGAGATAAGAGCAAGCAAAATAAGGCTCGAAACGCAGCAGATCGAGCCGCATTTCGCACCTCGGACTTCATTCTCGAGCCGATTGAGCTCCACCTTGACCGGATCCGAGCCGTGAAGCAGGTTTATGAACTCGTCCGCGTCCATACTCGGCCTCACCGACGTCCTCCTCCTCGACGAGCTCTTCCCTTCCTTGAACGATCCCGACACCGTCAACGGCGCCGGCTGCATCGCCGTCGGAGTCCAGTCCGGAAAAGTACTACGGCCATTGGTGGCCTCCCCCGCCGGAGAAAGCGCTCCTCCATCTTCCGACAACTCCGCCATAGCTGATCTCGCCGATTCTACTATCTCACATCCAAATGCACCACCTCGGATCCAAAAGCTAGGGTTTCAAATCAAAAAATATATATATAAAAATCTATTATCTTCTTCTTTCTTCTTCTATATTATTGTACAGGTATACAGGTATATGGATATAGAGAGAGAAAGTGTGGGTTTGAAAATGGTAGTTTAAGAGAGAGAGAGAGAGAGAGAGAGGAAGTAGTTGCTTTTTGTGTGTTTTCTTTTTCTGTTTCTCTCTCTATTACAGAGATTGTGATTTAAATCTGGTTGTTTGTATCTCTTCTCTCTCTCTCTCTCTCTCTATAGCTTAGCTAAAGGAGTGTGATAGTAATAGTAGTGAGAGAAAGAAGAGAGAGAGATTGAATATAGTTTGAATAAATTAAAGAAAAATATATAGGATTGGCAGGGGCCGCTTTGCTGTTAAGCACAGTGAGAGAGTAGTAGTGGTAGTGAGAGATAGAGAGAGAAGAGAGAGAGAGAGAATGCTTCTCTCATCAGTCACTGTATTATTAGCAAACAGTAAAGTTAAACTCAAACTCCACTTTGTGTTTACTGTTTTGTGTCATAAATTTTGGTGTAATGCTTAGGTTGACGACACTCCCACAACATTTTCAAAACAAATGATAGATAGAAGGCTATTACCGGTTATTTACGGCTTATATAGGAGTAGTTTTTAGTATCATATAAGTTGTGACAATTTTTGCGACAATTATCTTACATGTTAGAATTTAACTGACTGTTTGTCATTTTTATATGGATTCACAATTTTTTCTCCATTACTCACAGTCTCCCATGTAAACAATTGTAGTATAAGTCGTGTTATTTTATACGGTCTTAAAATTTTTCCTTATATAGTCCACCATCTAAAATTAGTTGTAAACATATTATAAAATTGTTGTCATTATTGTGGACCATTTCTTTAAATTTTGTTCACGATCGAGTCCTAAGCCAAGAGAAAATGAGGAGAATTATGATAAAAGAAAAGGTTGACTACCAATGTAAAATTTAATGCACTCTAAAATTTTGGAACTAAAACTTTGCTATTATTGTACTCTCTCTGTTCCAATTTGTTTGTCCGATTTGAAAAGCCAAATTTTTTAACGGAACATCATTTATTATCTTATCTTTTTTATAAAAATTTATAAATTTACAAAACTACCCTTAAATAAATTTATCAGCCTTTTTATAAAAGAGTTATTATTAATAAGGCAACTAAAAAGGTATCCCAATTAGATAGATTTTTTTAAATATTTGTTAGTTTTCTTTTTAAATAGTTTTGAAAATAAAGTAGATGTATAATAGGAACATTAGTAAATTAATGACTCTTATTTTTAGAAACAGAACAATATTTTGGGACATTTCAAAATGGAATAGTAAACAAACAAACTGGGACAAAAGGAGTAATAAAGTTAAACTAAGCTCTAAATAGTAATACTACTACTTAACCTGAACTTTTAGTTCTACTATAGTATTATTATTATGTTATGGTTATATTTATTTATTTATTTATATTTTAGTGGTAGTATTAGAGGTAGGTTTGGCTACAATTTTTTGTTTTTGGGTTTTTTTTTTTTCTCCGTTTTTTTTTCATATAATCTAATTTTTAATTTTTTTTTAAAATAAGGTAATTTTTAACTTTCTCTTCTCATATTATACAATTAAGCTACTGGAATGAGCTTTTCTCAACAACAACAAAAATGCTACTGGAATAAGCTGTTTACTTATTAAGCTCGAAATAGTAATACTATATTACTTAACTGGACCTCAACTTTTACTTCAACCACTTATTATTTTATTGGTATATTTATTTATATTTTAGTAGTAGTAGTAGTAGAACTAGTAGTATTTGTTTGTTTAGTTTTGTTTACTATGTTTTGTCTTAGAATAGGCCGGATGCGTATTGCGCACTTCAGATTAAAGAAATGCGATCTGTGCCGTGCGTACTGCGTGTCGAGGCGTACGTTAGCTTGATAGAGATTTTGTTCGCTTTTTTAATACGAAGCTAATCTCCAGTTCCTGGGCCCGGCCCCATTATTTGAAACAATGTTTATTATTTGAAACAATGTATAAACGCATGTTTTCAGTTTTTAAACAATATTTTCACACACTTTTTTATTCACACATATTTTTAAAAAATACAAATAATATTGCTAGAACAACGTTACCAAGCAGCCCTTGATTTCCATTTGATCTTGTGAAATAAAGAGCCTGTTTGATAAAAGATTTCTAATAACATTGTTTGTATTTTTTGAAAATACGTATGGGTGAAAAAGTGTGTAAAAATACGTGTAATATTATTTAAATACTGAAAACTGTTATTTAAACAACGGTAACAAATGGACCCAAAATTTACAAAAATACAAGTTACCCTCTTTAAATTTGAGCAATTCTTCTCAAAAAAAAAATTTTTTTTGAGCAATTGATTTGGTCCTGTAAATTTTATTTTTGTTGACTTGGTCATGTAGAGCAATTGCATCAGTTGATGCATAATTATGCAAAATGGAAAAAGTGGCTAATTTTACACAATTTGAGCAAAAAAAACACCCACACTAGTGGGTGTAAAATTATTCATTTATGCACAATTGCTACAATAAAAGCATCCACAACAATCCATGTATAGTCTTCTAAAATAGAAAAAAGTACAAATTTTACACATTTTGAGCAAAAAAACACTCACATCAATGGGTGTAAAAATGTGTAAACATTTCCACGAGCTACAGTAAGAGCATTCACATCAGTTCTTTTAAATTTTCTGTCTATTTTACACAAAAAAACCTACTTTTTCTATTTTATACATCCACTTTTACAAAACACCCACATCAGTTGATCTATGCTACACATTTATTCAATAAAATATTCATTATTTTACAATTTTTTATTATTCACTCCCTCACTACCCCTCTCTCTCACAAACCCACAGCCACCATCATCACCACCCAGCCACCATCACCACCATCATCAGAAACCAAAAGCCATTAAATTAGAAACCGATCTCCAGACACGCCAATCAAAACTCCATCAAAACCCACCCAATCTCCACCCAAAATCAAAGAAAAATCAACATCAAATCAACCAACACCGATCAACCCACACAAAGAAAAATCAACGCCGATCAAAACGCCATCATCTCCATGCCTCCACGTCTCCACGCCTCCACACATACCCAGATCAACCCACAACCCAAATCAACCTAGACCAAGCAAACCCACACAAACCAAGACCAACCTACACCATAAACTCAAATTAAACCACCATCAAGACCTCCCCACGTCGCCACCATCGATCTTCGACCCAAACCCACACCACCACCATCGAGACCACGCCACACGCCACGCACTGATCTCGCCACGATGTGAACTCCAGTGGCATGCTTTGAACGAGAGAAAGAGAGAGAGAGATGTGAGAGAGGGAGAGAGAATTGAGGATGAAAGGATGGAGTGGGTTTTTTGTGAGAGAAAGAGAGAGCACACAGCGCCTGAGAGAGAGGGAGGTGAGAGTCAGGTAGAGAGGAGAGAGAAAAAACTATTAAAAAACTAAATACACATGCTATAGCGCCTGTGTAAATTTACACGGGTACTGTAGCTAGTTGATAATTTTACAAAAGTTTACACACTTTTAAACGGACTGATATGGAGTGTTTTTTGGTTCAAAATGTGTAAAAGTTGTCAAAATGTGTATTTTACACATTTATAAAAAAGCTGATGTGAATGCTCTAACCGTGTATATTTACACAATAACTGTAACTCGTTTATAATTATTTTATTAATTTTTTCTCTCTCTTGTCTCTGTTGGTCTTCATTTTTCTCATTTTTTTCTCTCTCTTGTCTCTGCTTCTTTTTTCCTTCTCTCTCACTCTTCATTCACTTTTTGCTTCAATGGGTCTGATCAACCTCTTCTTTTCTCATTCACTCTCTATTGGTCCTCTTCGTCGGCATCGACTTCGGCTTGAATGGGTCTGATCAACCTTCGCTCCGATCAACCTTGGGTTTCTGCTTGAATAGGTCTGGGTTTCGGCTTGATCTGGGTTTTGGCTCCAATCAACCATGAGAATGAGAAACGAAAAAATCACAAAGCTTGGGTTTGAGAGATCTGGGTTTCGGCTTGATGGTGGCTGGGTGATGATGACGGTGGTTGGGTCTAAGAGAGAAAGAGAGAGGCAGTGAGAGAGAGAGAGAGGCCATGAGTGAGAAAATAATAAAAAATGTAAAAGAATGAATATTTTATTGAATAAATGTGTAGAATAGATAAACTGATGTGGTGTTTTGTAAAAGTGGATGTGTAAAATAGAAAAAGTAAGTTTTTTCTTGTAAAATAGATAGAAAATTTGAATAAATTGATGTGGTTGCTCTAACCATGCATATATGCACGGTTACTGTAGCATGTGCATTTAATATTTTATTAGTTTTCTCTCTCTCTTGTCTCTGCTCTCACTCTCACTCTCACCACTGCCGCCGATTAAACCATGCGTCCACTGCCGCCAATCATCAAACCCTTCACTGCCGCTAGTCAAGTCCATCACACTTGCCACCATGAGCGAAGATGCTTCATTATACCCTCCAATCAAGCTGACCAACTTCAATCTAATCGTCCTCAGCACAGGCCTACCAGAATCCGTGATTGTCGTCGTTGCCTCCGCCAACAGCAAAACCGTCCTCCACCTCGACCCCAACCTATTCTACGACTCCAACAACACCTCCCTCTCCCTCCACGACCTCTCCTCTTTCCTCATTTCCCATTCTGCCCCTCCTCACTCTCTGCCCTCTGCCCCATTCAACGGCCACGATTTCATCCCTGCGACTCTCACCGCCCATCCCCTCTTCTCCCATGTCGAAATTTCCTCTTTTGCCCCTGACGTCCTCGACGAAGAACATTCTAGAAATGAGTTTCAGATTGGGTCTATGAGAGAGAAGTGGTGAGGGAGAGAATAATAAAAAATTGTAAAAGAATTAATATTTTATTGAATAAATGTATAAAATAGATAAACTGATGTGGGTGCTTTGTAAAAATGGGTGTGTAAAATAGAAAAAATAGCTTTTTTATGCAAAATATAAGGAAAATTTGCATCAACTGATGCAATTGCTCTAAGTATGTATTTGTTGTCACATTTAATCCTTTCTTTTCTATCCATAACTCTCCTTAGTTATTAATTTTTTTTTTTTAAATATGTAAAAATACAAGTATTATCATTTAAGTTCAGGTAATTGTCATTTTCATATGCTTAAATATTATATTTTTCATTTTTGTCTTGTAAGTTTATATTTATTATTACTGTTAATTCTTTTTAACAACAGCTTTTTTAATTGAATAGAGGAAGGATTAACTGTAATATAACAAATATGAACTTACAATATCAAAAATGAAAAATAAAAATAATTATTGACCAAATTTAAAAAGGTATAATTTGTATTTTTGCTAGTAAAATTGGTGCCATTTTACGTTATCCACCAAAAAAATTATTGTCTGAAATTCAAAACTAATATTTTCGTTCTTCATCTTTCTCTATCTATCTGTTTTTATCTTTTCTATGATATTGACATTTGCGAGGGATTTTATTTTTAGGTACTCCAACCAAGCTATAAGGGTGGCAGTGGCATAACCTCAATTTATTTTTTTGAGAAACAAAAACACACACACACACACAAGGGAGAGGGAAATGGGTTCTAACACAAAGGCATACCACAACTCCACTCAAAAGCTATGGTAAATTTTAGAGTTTGATTATTAGTCAAAACTTTGTTTTGATTCTTTTAGATGACTTGCCTTTCAATCTCACATCTTTTTGGGTGCAAGTCCACGGTATACCAGTGAGATTCATGAACCAAAGGGTGGCGGAAGGAATATGTGGCATTGTTGGGCAGGTGATACAACCATCTAAAACAGAAGAAGAGGGGGGGAGTTTCTTGAGGGTACATATCAAATTGGATATTACTCGATCACTAAGTCAAGGACGTATTATGGCTATGGGACCAAAAAAAAAAAACAATGGGTGTCCTTGAAGTACGAACGACTCCTTAATCTCTGTTATTGGTGTGGTTGTCTCACACATGACGATAGGGATTGCGAAAGCTGGATTGATAGTGAAGGCACTCTCACTACTGCAGATCAACAATTTAGCCCTTGGTTACATGCTGCACCTTATAGTCGCTCACAGAAGCGAGTGATTACAGTGCCACGTTTTTACAAGAAACATAGGGATTGCTCTTCTCAGCCATAACAGCCTGTGAACTCAAGGTCAATTCTAATGGGGGGCACGGTGGCTCCACCACCATCAAGGCCAACTCCGGATTGGGCTATCTTTCATCAGGAAATTTTTTTGAAAAACCCTTTACCTTGCAACACTTAAACGGTTACAACTAGCCAAAATAACTCCACTCCTTTATGATCAGGTGGAGTGGAAATATATGGAGAAAGTTTTGGAAAGGTTGGGTTTTTGTGAAAGGTGGAGGCAATTGATGATGGAATGTATCACAAATGCATCCTATTTGGTGCTAATAAATGGTGAACCTCATAGGAACGTTACTCCCACAAGGGGACTCCGTCAAGGGGACCCTCTTTCACCATACTTGTTGTTGATGTTCACCGAGGGTTTAAATGGTTTAATTAAGAAGGCAGCCATGTGTGGAGATATTAGGGGGGTGGCCATATGCAAAACAGGGCCTCGACTAACCCATTTACTTTTTGTAGATGATAGTTTGATTTTTTTTGCAGGGCCTTGGAGAATGAATGTCAAGCTTTGTTGGAGGTGCTGGCCAAATATGAAAGAACCTCAGGTCAAATGATTAATAGGACCAAGACTACCTTATTTTTTTGCAAATCAACTAACCATGATATGCAGATTTTGATCAAGGATGCTCTTGGAGTTCCTGTGGTACAGCATTATGAGAAATACCTAGGACTTATCTCTTTCATTGGCAGGAAGAAAAAGGACAGCTTTGCAAATATTAAATAGCGGATTTGGAAGACCTTACAAGGATGGGAAGCTAAACTCTTGACCCAAGCTAATTAAATCTCTTGCTTAAGCCCTCCCCACTTATAAAATGTCTTGTTTCAAGCTCCCGGTCACTTTATGCCATGAGATTGAAGCACTTATTTGAAAATACTTTTGGGGGCAGCAAGGCAAAAATAGAAAAATTCATTGGTTGAAATGGGAGACAATGTGCTAGCCCAAGTCACATGGAGGATTGGGTTTTAAAGATTTGACTATGTATAATGATGCTCTCTTGGCAAAGCAAACATGGCGCCTCCTTCATGATACCAAATCTTTATTTTACTAGGTCTTCAAAGCTAAATTCTTCCCCAATTGTTCAGTGATGGAGGCAACATATCCAAACAATTCTTCTTATGCTTGGAAAAGCATCTTCAAGGGGAAGGAAGTCATTAAATGTGGAGCCTCGTGGAGAATTGGAACAGGTGCTGCAGTAAATTGGGGTAGCAATTGGCTTCCAACACGAAATAATCCAAGGATTATTTCTCCAGTCATGTCGGGTCTGCCTTCACAAAAGGTTAGCTTCCTAATCGACCTGGCATAACTCTTTGGAAAGAGCACATCCTTGATAATTATTTCTTTGAGTTTGAGGCAGAAACAATTAAGCGAATCCCCCTCTATTAATCAATCCAAGAATATGTTCTGATTTGGCCATGGAATCGTGATGGTGAGTATTCGGTGAAATCCGGGTACCAATTTTTGTAGCGAGCCTCTCAATCCCAACAACCCAGTAACTCTATGGTGGAAAACCTGAAACCATTATGGAATAAAGTCTGGGGACTCAATGTTCCAGCGAAGGTAAAAAACTTCACTTGGTATGCTTGTTAAAACTCCATACCTACGAAGATCAATCTTATGAAGAGGGTGGTGGTACCCGATGGTCTTTGTGACATTTGAAAGCTACAAAACGAAGATACTACCTATGCCATGTATCATTGTTCAAAGTTGGACACCTTCTGGAATTTGACACCAATTTGGAATCACTCCATGTTAAAACAAAGTTTAAGTTTGATTTACATGCTTGGCTTTGTTTTCCCAGAAGATAGGAACCCGAAGCTGTTTATCTAGGTGACGTGGGTGGTTTGTGAAAGTTCAAATAATGTATAAAACACTATGAACGTTTAGATCCCCAATTTACAAATTACCAATTCAAGCTTAATGTCAAACAATTAATGTGCAGAATATGAACATAAGCTTAAAACAGAATTGATAAACAATCTAAACCAAATAAAATCACATCCACAGCAGAAATTAAATGGAAAAGATTAAGGGAAGAGAGATACAAACACAAGGACAACACACGATGTGTTATCGAAGAGAAAACCGAAACTCTCGGCGTAAAACCTCTCCGCCGCCCTCCAAGCGGTAAACAATCCACTAAAGAATGTAGTTGGGATACATGAACAACAGAAGACCCTCCAACCCTAATCTACCCAATGTACCTAAACCCTCCAAGCTCCTACTCCAACGAGGTTATGCCGAACCTATTTCTTCTTTAGCTTACCGGATTCCGTTACTTGACCATAGCATCAACCAATATGAAATTGGTCCCTTCTTAACTGCTTCCCAAACAACAAATGGTCTTCTCATAGATATGGGTATGGTGAGAAAAGGTTTTGGTAATGTACCTCTCAAGGATTTGACAATGGAGAGGAAGAGAGTAGAGGAATTTGAAGAGTCTCTATGTGAAGATTGTGGATGAATCAATCTTGTTTTTCTCTAAGGTTTCTCTTTCAAAATTCTCTCTAGAAGCTCTCTGAATATCATGGGTATAAGGGTTTATATATAGTAGGGTGAGAAGGAATGTGAAAAGTTAGTTTTTCCCAAACAGGGTGGTCTGGCGACTTGGCCTCGCGACTGGGCTGAGTCGCGAGTTCAAGCCTCGAGCTAACGGCCTGGCCAACCTGGGACTTTTGTCCTGTCGTGCAACAGCTGGCATGACTCTTCAACTCCCCTACATACTCCACACGTGTGCCAGCTTTGGTGGCTTGCCAGTCGCGAGTCACCCATGAGTTCCAACCGCAAGTTTCTGCATCCTTGCACAATCTTGAGCATTTTTTCACACTTTCTCGCTCACTACCCTTACATGATTCCCACCTAAATACAGGGTTACTAATTGCTAAAATACAAGCAAATTTGGTACAGAATAAAGTCAACAAGATGATTGATAAAATTCAACCTTACAGTTTGGAATTGTCGTAATAGTTTGAGATTAGGCAAACCAGTTGCCCCATTGAACTAGCTATTGCAGCTAGCCAAGGAGCGCCTGCAGGAATGTGAGTCTCTCACAGTGAGTCCACTAAGAGGTCGCCCTCTGCAACCATAAGCGATCTGGACACCTCCATCAACCTCATGCTTCAAAATTAATTTCGACGGTGCTACGTTTGAGAAGGAAGGAAGCGCTAGCCTGGGCGTGGTAATTCGAAATGGTGCTAGACAGGTTATGACATTGCTCTCTCAGCTAATATCATTGCCTCACTCTGTCATCGAGGTAGAAGCATTGGCTGCACAACATGGAGTGGAACTTGCACTGGAATTGGGCTTCTATAATATTGAGCTTGAGGGAGCTCAGCTGGCCTAATTAGTTCTCTCAATGATGGTCACGGGACTCTAGCTCAATATGGTCACATTGTAACAGATATTCATTACCTTGCCTCGCAGTTTTCTGTTTTCAATTTATCTCTTGTACGTAGGCATTGTAACAAAGTGGCTCATTCTCTGGCGAGAAGAGCACTCATTTCATCACCCTTGTCAATCAGGATGGAAGATGTACCTTCAGATGTTATTCATGTACTACATGCTGATTTAAGCACACTTCCTTAATAAAATGTTTATCCGGATTCTCAAAAAAAAAAAAAATGTTCTTAATACACATTTAAATTTCGTTTCAATCCAATTTTTTTTTTATTCAATCTATGAACTTTTTTTTTTTTTGTTTGGATTGTAAGTCTTGATCGTACCTTCAAAATCTTTGATGAGATGGATGTGTGAACGATGTTGGCATGGAAGACTAGGATAGCAGGATTAGCATTGAATTGATGCGAGTGGTAATTGCATACATTCTAATGGAAATTGGGGTCTCGTACCAAACAAGTTTGACTACCACGCTCTCTTTGTGTAGTCACTGTTTTCTAGTGAAGTATGTGTATCTACCTTTTTGATTGAATGGCTTGCATGCGTGGAAAAGATGAGACCTTAATTAGTTCGAGCATTATGGTATAATGTTGATTTGCTTGGTTGAGCTACTCTACTCGACACCGTTTTCTACCTCATTGACTCCTTTTTCAGGAGAATTTAGAATTTATCATTCCCCGATTCTCTGCTAAGTGTATTAGGACAATCTAGTCTTTTGCTATGGGATTTTCTTAATAAATCATTGGCCTGGTGGAGAGTCGTGAACTTCTAACCACTAATCTATCATCTTTTCTTACAATAAAATTACTGTGTGTGTGTGTCATGCACCTCTGATCTACACCAATGCATGGTGGTCATGGAAGAGCGAGTATCTACTGGCGTGCAAGAGCAAGATTTGTAATCTCTTTTCTTTTTTTTCTTTTTTTAATGTCAGAATAGGAGGAACTAGAAGGAATCTGCACCAAAACGTAGTGTGTGTGGTCTGGTGAAAATTAAGGTCATAAGTGCTTGTTGCAACTAGATCTGCTCTACCATGAGCCGTGCTCAAGGCTCAACACTATTGGTCTAAAACCCAAGCTTTGATTTGTTGGGTTCTAAGTAAGGGTGACGCCATGTATAATTCAGGGAAGTCACAGGACCACCTGACTAGAAAAAAAAATTATATACCTTAAAAAATGAATTTTAAATTAATACAGGTTGTTGACCACCCTAAAAAAATTAAAAATTAAAAACTTGAACATCATAAATTAAAATTTGAGCATATTAAAAATAAAAATTTGACCTCTCCAAAATTTTGGTTTGTTGAAGATTGAACAAAAAAATTACGAGAAACGTTATGTTCACAATATTTCCATAACACTTTCACAACAAATCCTAAGTGGTAGGTTGTTATTAGCTATTACTGATGGACAAAAAAGTAATTTTTGTGGTATGTAAATTAGAACCAATAACAAATTGCTACCTAGAATTTGTTGTAAAAATTTCGTGAACATTGCATTTCTCAAAAATTACCCAAACAATCAAATTATCCTAAAAGCCCAAAATCAAATGAAAATACATATTTTCAAACAGCTAGTCAGTTAGTCTATTACATAAATTTGTTGGATTTATGTAATACATCTTATACATATGCATATGCACTAAATGATGCATCAATACTTTATTGAACAAGATTAATGTATGGTTTAATGCCTAAGTTGAATATGTTGAATGAAATTATAGTTTACTATTTATTCTTTTGCTAGCACTATGGACACATTTCTTATTATAAAGAAATCACTTGCATTGCAAAATTCATCTTCTAAGAAAAATGGCATTGACTTGAATAATCTTCTTCAAGATCTTAAGCCATGAGAAAATGTCTCATCTTGTCATCCTAATGATCAAGATGAAATAAAATAAAATAAAAAGCATATTTACAAAGAGGTTCTTGTCAACCTTTTGACCATAATTTTCCTAAAAAAGAAATTAGTGGAGCATTGCATCAATTTAATCCTGATTAGTTTAAATAATACAAAAGATTGGTTGGAACAGATCATAAAAAATTATGATGCATTTTGTTCATGTTATTACTTATTTTGGCAAGATGTTGGTAATTCAATAAGAGATTAGTTGTTAATTTAATGATTACTTGATTATGTACGTTGAAAAGATGTAGTTGATAACATTAATAATAAAACTATTATACAACGATTTCAAAATATGAAAAACTCGTAAAATGAAATTTTAAAACTTTATATATTTGGGCATTTTTCTTTTTTGTGATGTCGATATATTCAAGTTTTATTTTTATTAAATTTTGTTTAATTTAAGTTTTTTAATGACCACCCTAAAAAAAATTCCTAGAGCCGCCATTGGGTTCTAAGGGGGATCAACGACATTGCAATTTGGTGGTTGGGTTTTTCGTTGGATCTTGTTGGGTTTGTTTTTACTTTTTATGTGGCTATGTTTGGATGTTTATGGATATCTTATGGTGGTGATTCGAGAGAAAATGTAAATTTGAGAAAGGATGGGGAAACATTTTGATATTTAGGGGGTGGGAAAATAATAATATTTCAATAAAGTAGCAATAAAATATTGAAACTGATGTAGTTGTCTATAAATAGTAGATTAGTTAATTAAAGTAATAAAAGTGGAGTTTTTAGATTAATTTAGACTAAATTAAATATGTAGAGCCTAATGTGAATGCTGTTAGTTAGACAAATCCCTAGCCACCAGTACTGCAGTACTCTCTCTCCTTTTTGCTTTCCATTATTGTTTTAAGGTTCCATCATCCAATCTCTAAGACTAAGGTGTGGTTTGGATAGGAATTATTGCGTCTGCGTTTTGTGTTATGCATTTTTCTCTTTTTTTTTTTTTTTTCCTCACGCGTTTCGGCTTTTTTAGGAGACAAGAATCACTGTTCAACACTGTTCACACACTAAAAAATATTAAAAACGGGTCTCACAGTACTATTCACACATTTAAAAATTATTTTACTATAGTGTTTTCAGTTTTCAGTTTCAGTAAAAATAAGTTGAATACAAACGAACCCTAATTGTGATATCTGTGTGTCTTTATTCTAGTTCTTATGCATGGACAAGCCTTCAGAGTTCGTGAAGGTCATGACACTAGTGGCCTAGTAGGTAACGTATGTGAACAAGGCCATGGTTCAATCGCTCTTTCACTGCATGCATAGTAAACACACTATGAAAAAACTCTAGATATGAGCTTGGAACTTAGAAGTTTTCAGTTTTGTATCCTGATGATTACCGTATGATCATATCTTATTTTCCTTGGACTCTACGTTCGAGCTATTCAAATATAAAACAATAATTGAAGAAGGTAAAATGGATATAGACAGTCTCATGAATCAGTCATGAGCGACGGTGCTTTTAGCTTGTGATCAAGATGAGGAATGAAGACGGGGTGTGTGTACATAAGAGGACGGATCCTCCGTGGAGGACGGGTGATAAAGTGGATGGATACAAAGTGGACGGGACAAAGTCACATGGCATCCACATGATTTAAGTAGTCCTCAAGAAACCTCTAAAGGAAATATCTTGCGCCTTACAATTAACACTAATCAACAAAATTGTTATATAGAAAGAATCCCGTAAAACACGTGCTTTTATGAGGATCTTCCTTATAAGGAAAAGTTCCTCTTCCCCAAGAAAGAAAAAATCGGTTCTACGCTACTATAAAAAACCCAAAGCACTCATAAACCAAGGTACGCATAATTTACCTAGCTCTGGCACTCTAGAGTTGTGAGAAGTTTTCTAACTTAACTTTCAGAGGGTCTTTGGCCGGTACCACACCGGTACTCTCCTAAGATCTTCTTGTTCTGTGTTGTGTAGGTGTTGTCTTGAGCACGTGAGGATTATGTAACTTACCGACGATTTTCAGCATCATTAGTTGGCATTGTCTGTGGGGGAGAAGTGTGGACTTGTAAGCCATACTACCACTTTCTAGACAAAGAGTTAAATGTTGCTTACTCGCTCGATGGCAACCACCAACAATGTTCAAGGAGACGAACCACACACCGCCACCCTTGAGAGACAAGTTCAAATTCTCGCTGCTGTCGTAGAATGCCTTACCAAGCAAAACCATGATCTAGAAGAGTAGCTGCGCCAAAAGAACGCGAGGCTAAATACTCATGAGGAGGACCAAGAAGGCACCAGGGCTAAGAGAAAGGACTAAGAGGGGCTGGAAGGTAGTAATGCCCCAAGCAGACCAGAGAGACAGGACACAAGCCATCCATCCGTCGCTGATACCGCTCCTCCTCACATGGTTGCGGAGATGCAGATGATGAAGGAACGAATGGACTTCATGATGAACACCCTCAGAGGATGAGTGTCGAGCGACCTCAATGACTTGGTCCATCGAACTGATTTGCCATTCACCACGACCGTCACTTCGTTCCCCCTTCCAACAAAGTTCTGTATGCTGCAGGTGGAAAGCTATGATGGATCAAAGGATCCCCTAGATCACTTGGAGTCATTCAAGACCTTGATGCACCTTTAAGGAGTGGCAGACGAGATCATGTGCAGGGCCTTCCCCACTACACTGAAGGGCCCTGCAAGGGTTTGGTTTAGTAGGTTGACACCCAACTCTATTAGTACCTTTAAGGAGTTAAGCGCCTAGTTTACCTCACACTTTATCGGGGGACACAGATACAAGAAGTCCACTACATGCCTAATGAGCATTAAGCAACGAGAGGACGAGACGTTAAGGTCATACAAAGCCCGCTTTAACAAGGAGGCATTCTCAATCGATGAAACTGACAACAAGATACTTGTAGCCGCATTTACGAATGGGCTATGGAAGGGCAAGTTTCTGTTTTCCTTATACAAAAACGACCGAAAGATAGCTAGGATAGGAGATAGAAGGGAAGATAAATGCTCTAAGCCTCCCACTGGCAAGTTCGCAAGCTTCACCCTACTGAACACCCCGACTGATCAAGTCTTGATGCAGATCAAGGTTGAAGGAGCCCTGACATTTCTTGGCAAGCTAAAGGGAGACCCTAGAAAGAGGTCCAGAGACAAGTACTGTCGTTTCCACCGTGACCACGGTCATTACACATCTGACTGCTATGATTTAAAGCAACAGATAGAAGCCCTTATCAGGCAAGGGAAGTTACAGAGGTTCATCGGTAAGGAAATGATGGACTAGCCCTAAGAACCACCTGCCCGGAGAGAAAATGATCATCCCAGACCCCCACTAGGAGACATAGGGATGATTGTAGGGGGAACCTCGGCATTTGGCTTGCCTAAGAAGGCGCGTAAAACCTACCTACGGATGGTTCAAAATGTCCAGTTGACGGGATTCATCCCAAAGATGGCACGAATCGAAAACCCTATCATTGAGTTTACAGAGAAAGATGTCAGGCGTCTCCACCACCCACACAACGATGCGCTCGTGGTTAGCGTTCAGGTGGGAGACTATAACACCCACTGAGTCCTTGTGGATAATAGGACCTCTACCGATATCCTCTACTACCCAGCGTTCCAGCTAATAAGGATTGATAGGGAACAACTAATCCCTGTTAACGCGCCACTTGTCAGATTCGAAGGAACAAGGGTACACCCCCTAGGAGCAGCCACTTTGTCCATAACAACCGGAGATTACCCATAGCAAATCATAAGGGATGTCACGTTCCTGGTTATAGACTATTCATCCGCTTACAATGCCATATTAGGTCGTCGTACTTTGAATTCATGGAAGGCCGTAACTTTAACTTACCATTTGATGATCAAGTTCCTAACGAAGTATAGAGTAGGGGAGGTACGAGGAGATTAAGTAACGGCGCACGAATGCTATATTGCTATGCTAGAAATTGACGATCATTTGCAGACTATATGTATAAAAGAGCAACGAACGGTGGCAAAACCAGCAGAAGGATTGGAAGAAGTTCTCTTTGACGACTTCAAACTTGATTGGATTACTAGAATCGGCACTCTGGCTAGCCCGCTAGTCCGGCAAGCACGAATGACATTTCTAAGGGAAAACCAGGACGTGTTTGCTTGGAGCCATGAGGACATGCCCAGAATTGATCCATCCGTCATAGTCCACAGGTTAAACGTGTCGCCCTCTTTCTCTCCCATACGTTAGAAAAAACGTGTGTTTGTGCAGGAGCGTGACAAGGCCATAGCAGAAGAGGTTCGCAAATCACAGGAAGCGGACTTCATCTGAGAAGTGTACTACCCTGACTAGCTGGCCAACGTGGTGATGGTCAAGAAAGCCAATGGAAAATAGAGGATGTGTGTGGACTTCATGGACCTAAACAGGGCCTGCCCCAAGGACAGTTATCCTTTCTCAAGGATTGACATCTTGGTGGACTCAATAGCAAGACACCAGCTGCTAAGTTTCATGGACGCGTTCTCTGGTTACAACCAGATCAAGCTGGACGAGGCTGATCAAGAGAAGATTTCATTCATCACCAGCCAGGGCCTTTTCTGTTACAAAGTGATGCCATTAAGGCTCAAGAATGTGAGTGCTACGTATCAAAGGCTGATGAACAAAATGTTTGTACATCAGATTGGGAGGAATGTGCAAGTTTACATGGACGACATGTTGGTAAAGAGCATACGGGAGGACGACCACTTGAACGACCTCCAAGAGACCTTTAACACCTTTCGATCTTATAACATGAAATTGAATCCAAGCAAATGCGCGTTTGGGGTGACGATAGGAAAATTCCTGGGATTCGTGGTATCCTAAAGGGGTATTGAGGTCAACCTGGAAAAGATACAGGCCATAATGGAGTTAACACCGCCAAAGATAGTCAAGGAGGTATAGAGCCTGAACGACAAGGTAGTTGCATTAAACAAGTTCGTCTTAAGAGCAACGGATAAGTGCCTACCTTTCCTCCGCACATTGAAGAGGTCATTTGAATGGACGAATGAGTGTCAGCAAGCGCTTGAAGACCTGAAGGCTTGTCTTTTTTCCCTGCCATTGCTAAGCCCTTCTAAACCCAAGGAAGAACTGTTCCTATACCTAGCCATCTCCTCGGCCACTATCAGCGCAGCTTTAATCAAGGAAGAGGATGGGGTACAGAAGCCCATGTACATCACTAGTCAAGCACTCCAAGGAGCGGAAGAGAAATACCTAATGATGGAAAAACTCGCTTTCGCATTAGTAACTGCGGCATGGAAGCTCAAGCCATATTTCCAGGCACACATTGTAGTCATCCTAACAGACAAGCCCCTACAAAGAGTAATGAGCAGCCCTGAAGCTACTAGATGGATGGCATAATGGGCAGTTGAATTGAGCAAGTTTGACATACAGTATCGACCATGTACAGCTATAAAGGGGCAAGTAATCGTTGACTTCATCGCAGAGTTCACCCCTATAGAAGGCCAGGGGGTAGAATCGAGCCCACAATGGAGCATCCACATAAACAGATCTTCCAACATATAAGCAGGTGGAGCTAGTATGGTACTCCACAGCCCAAAAAGGGGATAAGGTTGAATGCATGGTCTGTCTTGATTTCCCCATAACTAATAACAAGGCAAAGTATGAAGCTTTGATAGCAGGGTTGGATCTTGCCAAGGCGGCAGGGGCTATAAAAATGGTCGTGTACTGCGATTCCCAGGTAGTGACTAGTCAAGTTAATGGCGACTATGACTGCAAGAATGAACAGATAAAGAAATACCTAGAGCAAGTGAAGAATCGGGTACATGACCTCCAAGTAAAATTTGTTCAGATACCAAGGAAGGAAAATGAGAATGCCGACTATCTTGCTAAAGCTGCATCAGCAGATTACATACGCATCCCTAGTTAGGTACTATCCTTTGTTCAAATCTCACCATTAATAGACGGCATTAGTGTACAGGAAATAGGTCCTAGAGACTATTGGACAATACCAATAATCTCCTACCTGAAGGACGGCGTGTTGCCAAACGGAAAGGAGGCCGCAAGGAAGTTGAAGGTTTAAGCGGCACATTTCATTCTGAGGTGCCTCATCCTCGAGGAGGCAGACTATGTCATATGAGTAGTCCATGAAGGAGTTTGCAAAAACCACTCTGGATCACGGTCATTAGTGCATAAACTAATTTGGGCGGGATACTACTGGCTAACCATGCAGAAGGATGCCCATGCGTACGTCAAAGCTTGTAACAAGTGTTAGAGATTTGGCAACATCATTAGGCAACCAAAGAGGAGCTCACCCCAATGACGGCCCCATGGTCGTTCGCTTAATGGGGGTTAAATATCATGGGCCCCTTCCTAACAGTGGTTAGACGGTTGAAGTTCCTAGTAGTTGGTATAAACTACTTCACTAAATGGGTAGAAGCTGAAGCCTTGGCCTCCATCAAGGAGAAGAATGTATGAAGCTTCGTATGGAAGAACATTATTTGCAGGTACGGTATTCCTAGAGTGCTGGTCTCGGACAAGGGGAAGTAGTTCGACAACGACGCATTCAGAGATTTTTGCTTGCAGCTAAGGATCAAAAACCATTACTCATCGCTTGCCCACCCTCAGGCCAATGGGCAAGTTGAGGTCACGAACCGATCCTTGCTTAAAATCAACAAGACTCGGCTCGAGGGGGCAAAGGGTATATGGCCAGACGAACTATCAAGTGTTTTATGGGCATACAGGACGACGACAAGGACACTTACAAGGGAGAGACCATTTCGACTAGCATACGGAATCGAGGCAGTCATCTTGGCTGAAGTAGGACTTACAAGCTACAGAGTAGGGAACCATGACAAGAACAAAATTGATGAAGCAATGCGCTTGCAGCTTGATCTAGTGGACGAAGTCAGAACAATGACTGAGCAAAGGTTAGCACGATACCAGAACCTCATGGCCAAGCACTACAACTCCAAAGTTAGACACAAGGACTTCCAGGTTGGAGATCTTGTCTTGAGAAAGGTAACAGGTGCCACAAAGGACGCCTTCCAGGGAAAGTTAGGACCTAACTGGGAAGGGTCGTACAGAATTGCATAATGGCATAGGAAGGGAACATACCACTTGGAGACATTGGACGGCCAAAAGTTACATCACCCATGGAACACGGAGCACTTGAAGAAGTACTACCAGTAGGCAGTGACGTGAAATATGACACTTCTCATTTCCAGTTTACATCCTTTTAGTTAATTTTTATTATTTACAATACTTGTAAGCTCGAATGGCAGTTTCCTACTCTCTCTTTTTTCTTTTCTTTTTAAAGAACAATTTCTATGCATATTTATCACATAATAAGAGGAGTTAATCAGAAATACCATGTGTATGCTATCTACATTTCTACATTATCATTGTTAAGTCCACAATGGACAGATTCATCCTAAGGGGTGATCAAGATTATATCAAGACCATAAATGGATGGGTTCACCAAAGAGTGAGCTAAAAATTAGTCCATAAGTGGATGGGTTCACCAAAGAGTGAACTAAAAATTAGTCCACAAACGGATGGGTTCCCCAAAGAGTGAACAAAAAATTAGTCCATTAGTGGACGGGTTCACCAAAGAGTGAACTAAAAATCAGTCCACAAGTGGAAGGGTTCACTAGAGAGTGAGCTAAAATTAGTCCATAAGTGGATGGGTCCATCTTAAGGGGTGGTCAAAAATATATCAAGTCCCTAAGTGGACGGATTCACCAAAGGGTGAGAAAAAAATTAATCCAAAAATGGACGAGTTCGCCAAAAATTGAATTGAGTACATAAGTGGACGGGTTTGTCCAAAAGGATTATCAAAAGTCGTGATAGGACAGGCCCACCCCTGAGGATAGCATAAGTATTGTAAAGTCCACAAGTAAACAAATGGACGGGTATAATAAAATTCTCGAATAAATAGTCAAATTAGCAAGAATTTGGAAATAGAAAGCAACATATGAATGAACAAGCATAAGTGACGGATAAATAGAGATAATTAATAAAAGCCCACAAAAAGGTAAATGTTTACATCTTGGATCGATGGAAGAAAATAAGTACAGTTCTCCCAAAAAAGTTAAAAGCTAGAAATTTACAAAAAGAAAAAATCTACGACTGGACGGCAGAGGTATCTTCGGCCTTCTTCTCCACGGTCTTATCCCCTTCAAGGTGACGGTTAGCGTCTTGCACAGATTTTTCTTGGTCAACATTAACACCATCATTGTCACCTTGAGGGTCAGGGTTGGTCTTATCGACGAAGAGCTTGTTAGTTCCTTTGAAGTAGACGGGCTGGGCATGAGTCTGATCCTGGGTGTCAATGGAAATGTGAGAAAGATCCAGGTCAAGGAAGGAGGCTTTGACCTGATGGAAGCAATTGTCAAAATCGTTAGCAAAGGAGCCACCAAGCTCCTTCAAGAGGGCGTCGGAGTCATGGTATTCTCGCACCGCATCCTTCTTAGTAGGGCTGTAACCCGTTCGGTTTGATCGTTTTTTTTTTTATCCGGCCAACCGAAACCAAAATTTTTGGTTTGTAAAAGTCTCAACCGAAACCGACCGAAATAGTTGAAAAACCATCAGTTTCGGTCGGTTTTTCGTTCAATTCCGGTTTTTGGGCCAGTTGGGCCTTTGGTTTTTTTCCCAAAAATTTTCTGTTTGGGCTTTTTTTTATAAAATCAGTGTAGTATTCAAGCCTCTTGTTTTATGGCCCTTTTATGCTCGAATTAAGTCTTTTTTAGAAACCTGTTTTGGGCCTTTATTAGGAACTAGTTGTGGCCTAGATTCGGGCCTTCTCTATTTTGGTAATGGCCATCTTTGGGCCTTTTTTAGCTTTCTATTTTGGCCCTTTGGGCCCAAATTCGGGCCTTTCCTATTTTGGCCATTTTTGGGCCTTTTTACACATCCATAAAGCATTTTACAAATAAGAAAAAATCACAACCTGCTTTGCATTTTACATTTTTCATAACTTGCTTTTGCTCAACATAAATCCAGAAATACACATTATAGCAGATTCATAAAAAAATTTAAAAAAAAAAAAAAAAATCACAACCTATTACAGATTCATAAATCCAAAAATACAACACATAGCAGATTCATAAATCACAACCTGTCATAAATTCGTAACCTGCTTTAGAGCTTCTATTATACTCATTAAAATACACATCACATATTTCATAAATCCAAAAATAACCTGTCAACATGATATAATCTGTTAACAATACATTTGCATAAGCACAACCTGTCAACACAGATTCATAAATCCAGAAATAATCTAGAGCAAGAAATTGCTCTAGTGCTCAAAGCCTCAAACGAATCTATAACTTGTTACAAGCACCCATCAAATACAAACAAGATTAAAAAATAAATTGTACAAGTCAAATAAAATAACTAGTGCAGATTTCATTACTTCATTAGTAATATATCAATGTTCACATATTGTCCATATGTCAATACCTTCATAATAGCATTATAGCCAAAGATTCAAAATAAATTGGCCATATGTCAATGTCAATGTCAACATATACTGTCCATATTTAATATTTGGCCAAAGACTCAAAATAAATTGGTCATATGCCATTGCCTATTGCCTAATATCATATATTGTCTATGTATTATGAATAGGCCACTGTCAAAGCTCAAAATAAAAGCCCATATCTATACGTAGGCCACTGTCTACTAGTGTCTAATAGCAAAAAGTGCACATATCAATATGTCAAGTTGTTGTCAAAATATAAACTAACAAAACCCTATGTCATCATCAATACCACTCGTCCAAAGAGCAAAGAGCAATCTTCAACCATTAACTTCAATAGGTGTTGGTGTGGACATGCCTAGTTCCAATGTTAATGTAGCATCACTCATGAGTTCTACAAACAAAAAATGAAAAAAAAACATAAAAGTCACTTGACATGAGCTCCAAAAGGAAAGAATTGCTAGTGACATAATTAGCACCCGAAAACCGCAAGGTTGCATCATAGAAAATTTTAAGAAATTTCGAAAAGATCCTAATCTTTTCCCAATCCACATCATCCATTCCCCAAGCAACCTCATGTCTATCATTTCCTTCTTCCTTTGCCTCCTCCCTAATTGTCATAAGAAAATTTGGATCATCTTCCTCCAATCTCTCAAAAGCCTTTTGATACTTCTCGGCCTTCTCCAACATAATATAGGTGTAGTTCCATCTAATGGGCACATTTAAGCACAACTGATTTTTAAAGTCAACTTTCTCCTTCTCCGCACATAACTTAAATGTGCTTTGTCTTTGTGGAGATGATCTCACATATCGCACAGATTTCCTCACCTTCACTATTGTCTCATCCATTTCAACTAACCCTTCACGAATAATCAAGTTCAAGACATGAGCACTACACCTCACATGCAAGTATTTATGCCCTAAAATTGTTGTCTTCCTATGCTTAGTCTTTTTTTGAATAAAAGAAATCAGCCCACTATTAGAGGTAGCATTATCAACTGTAATAGTTAGAATCTTATCTATCCCCCAATCAAGTAAACACATCTCAACCACCTTCCCAAGTGTTTCATCCTTGTGATTTTCCACTAAACAAAAACTAAGAATCCTCTTGTGTATTTTCCAATCACTATCTATAAAATGGGCAGTGAGACACACGTAGTTCAAATTTTGAACGGATGTCCATGTATCTGTGGTAACGTAAACCCGCTGCTCTCTTACGGCTTCTTTCAACTTTTGTTTCTCATCTAAAAACACCTTAAAGCAAGTTTTGGCAATTGTTGTGCGGCAAGGGATTGGATTGAACCTAGGTTGGGTGACAGACATAAACTTCCTAAAACCAAAACCCTCCACAAACCTAAAAGACAGCTTATCTAAAATAATCATCTCTGCCAATGCTTTCTTACATTCCTCAAAATTAAACACCCAAGGCACAAGTCTACCACTACTTTCTCCTTCTTCTTTAGGTTTGAATGCTAGGGTTGATTGCTTTTTTTTTTGTCTTCCCTATAAGAATATTTCAAACATTGTGATTGTATGTGAGTTCTCATGTTTGTAGTGCCATTTAACTTAGTGTCACAAGCATAAGTTGTACCATAGTAGTTACAAGCTACCCTAGGTTCCCCCCCCCCCTTCAATAACAGTGAAATGACCCCAAACAGTAGATCTTTTTTTACCAGTAATAGTATTACCTACACTTGGTGGGAGTGGGGGTTTGCCTTTGTCTTCATGCACATTGGTTGCCCCTTGATCCACTTCATTGTGTTGACCCTTTGGGATTTCTATTGTCTCATTCATCTACAATATAAAATAAAACACAATAAGTCAGCAATTATAAAAAGTAAAAAGTAAAAAATAAAAATTTAACGCCAAAATGAGTCTAGTCTAGAATAAAAAATAAAAACAAAAACAGTAACAATAACACAATAAAAGTCAGCAACAGGAAAAAAAAAAAGAATGAAAAGGACTCTTTACTCTACTCTAGTATACAATAACACAACAAGAAAGAAAAAAAAAAAAAGGAATGAGAAGGACTCTAGTATACAGCAACAAGCCGACAATAAACACGTCGATAAGATAATAATAAACACATCAACATCAAGGCAATAATAAACAAATACCCTAGCATCACAGTCAACTATTAACAAATACACCAACATCACAGTTAAGACATGGGGTTATTGATTTTCAAATTTGTAATATCAATAAGAAAATAACAACTCAACATCACAGTCACAGGTTCACAGCATGTCAACAACAATAAACAAAAATATATCAACAATAAATAAATA
Source organism: Quercus robur (assembly GCF_932294415.1). Classification (NCBI taxonomy): domain Eukaryota; kingdom Viridiplantae; phylum Streptophyta; class Magnoliopsida; order Fagales; family Fagaceae; genus Quercus; species Quercus robur. The sequence goes on along the minus strand of NC_065536.1, from coordinate 28,816,111 downwards.
AATAAAAAAGAAGCTAACTTTATATATCATAACTCAAAGGCAATCAGCTAACTTTAATAAAGAAACCAACTAGCACAAGCAGCCAAGCACATGGGTTATCGATTTTTTCAAAACCCTAACTTTATTTGCATATAAAACATTAAAACTAGAAAAAGTAAACATCTTGATCTTATGTTGTTACTACAAAATAGAGATTCACTATTTTCAAAACCTAAAACACAAAACAGAGAGAGGGTCAGGGGGTATCGAGATAGGGTTTTCCAACCTTTTGATTTTATACTCTAATTAGTTTTAGTTTAATTAGATATTTACTTAGTTTAATTATAGGTGATTAATCTAATGGGTTTTAAAATGCTATGTTTAAAAAGATAAGCTAGCTGGATCATTTGAATTTTGAAATGAAATGATGGAGGTGCACTGCCCAATTGTGAATCACTAAATTGTTTTAAAATGAAGTAATGGATGGCCACTGGCCAACACAAAGTTGCTAGCCAAAGCATATCTTTTGTTTTTGAGAATAGCCAAAGCGTATCTACTTGATCTCAGATTCTGAGATCAAGTAGATACGCTTTAATAATATAAAATATTATTATTTAATATAAAATAGAATGTAATATTTAATAAACAAAATATAATATTTGACTGAGACAGAGAGTCAGAGTCTCAGTCAAATATTTAAAAAATATTATATATTTAATATAAAATATAATATAATAATATATTTCGGTTCGGTTCAGTCGGTTCGGTGTATTAAAATTTGACATCGAAAACTGAACCGAACTTTTTGGTTTTTTACATAATAAAACCGAAACCGAATTGAAATTTCGGTTCGGTTTCGGTCGGTTTGAAGCGGTTTTTTCGGTTCCTCGGTTTTTTGCACACCCCTACTTCTTAGCCTAACGGAGGTGACGCTTTGCCTCCAAGATCTGCCTCCTTATCTTTAAGAATCTTCTTTAGCGCCTTAACTTGTGCCTCCGACTCCTTCAAGAGTTGCTTTGTATAATCAAGCTTGGAAATTTGGACATCCTTCCAGGCCGTCAGCTCCCTCAGCTCTGAGTCCTTCGCCTCCACCTTCTCCCTCAGACAGGTGATCATCGTCTCGTGGGACATGCATCGGTCCATGAGACCTTTCATCATGACGACCCCCAGCAAGAGTCAAAGACTAATGTTAGAACAAGACAACAAGGGGAAGGAACGGAGGAAAGAGGACGGAAAAACATACCTGAACCAAACTGAATAGGCCCGTCTCCCCCATGGCCTCAGTGGCATGATTGCCCAAGTCTTTATAGTCGTCGTCCTGGATGATGGACAACAACTACTTGAGCACATACCCTGAGTCCTCATGGAGGAGGACGGGGCGTTTCTCGGTGACGAGGTCAGCACCCACATCAGTCCCTTCCCCTTCCCTAATCCAATCTTAGGGGGCAGCTTGCTGGTGGCAGCAGTCTCACCAACGGTTGGCTTTGCAACCATTTTGGATTTCTTAGGTGGATGGTCCACGTTCTCGGACGACTTCCTTTTGGCAGACAAGTGGGCCTAGCCCGTCGCCTTAGGAGGTAAGCTCCCCTCCTGCTTTTCCTTAGTAGCTTGCTGCTTGATAAAAGCTCTTCTCCTACTTTCTTCCATTTCTGCACAAAGGTGGATAGATGAAAGGGTTAGAAGACTTAAAAGCAAAGAAAGAAATCAAGATATTGGGCGACATACTTACGCTTACGAACTTGTTTGTTATAGCGACGGGTTGCCTTAGTTGGTTCAGGACTGTCATAATACCAATGTAGAGTGTCCAAGGTGACGAGCTTAGTCCACGATCTCTCGGACAGCTTGGTAGTTGTGAAAATCTTTCCAAGAAGCTCCACTCCTCAAGTGTGACTTTTGGACGGTCTTGAGCTACAATAGGAGACGGTTAGAATATTAAATATAGCAAAAACAGGTAAAATCCTAATAAAGACGGATACATATCGGACGGGGGCATAATGCCCCAGGTTTTGTCCACGGGCATGTACTCTTGCTCACCAGGATGACACATCCATTCGTCACCTTGGATGAAAAAATAGCAACTCTTCCAGTTCCTATTAGAGTCAGGGGTGTTGGATACTAATCTAAGCAACGGGCTTCTTGGCATGAAACTATACATGCCTCTTGACTGAGTGATTTCGAATGGATGGTAACAATGGAAGAACTCTTCCACCGTCATCCTACATGCCCCGTTGGTCATCACCCCATACAGCACTTCCACGCCTAGAAATACTCTCCAAGTGTTTGGAGAGATTTGGGTGACGGCCAGACCAAGATATTAGAGAAGACGACGGTGAAGAGCACTAAGAGGGAACCTAAGTCCCGCTTTTAGCATTTGCTCATATACACTAATGTCTTCTACACCCTTGTAGTAACATTTTTCACATTTGAGGGGTAGACGCATCGGAATGTTGACGGGTATCTAGTACTTCTCCCTAAGTGTGTTGAAGTGTTATTATTTGATGGATGAGTAGAAATCATTTATCGTCCACAACGGGAGCATAATGAACTCCCTGAATCCATCAGGGCTTATGATGGACTGGATGGGGGGCTCATCATTTCCTATGCCTTTGTTTGAATCACTTTCTAATCTGTCTACGTCCAATTCATCATCTTCCGTGGAAGGTGAGTTGGCAGATGGGACCCTTTCGTCAGAAGAGGTGTTGGGGTCGTCTTGACCTAACAAATATACCTCATCATAGCCTGCTCCCTCGCGGACACACGACTATTCACTCGACCCACTAGACATCTGTCACCTACATGTGACAGACAAACCCTAAGACTCTGATGGTTTACATAGACGACAAGTTGGCGAAAATTAAATAAATGACAAAGGAAATTCAACTAAGGAAAAGCGTACTTACCGATTGAGCAAAGCGGAGAAGGCAACAAGAAAAGGTACGATTGATGGAACACCAAGAAGACGGTTACACCAAATAAACGGTATACTGGTTTGGTAAAGAGGACAGTAGCACTTTGATTGCAGATTCGTTGCATAAAGTAAAAAAGAAAGGTAAAGGAGCACATATATATAGAGGTAACGGCACGGAAGATGAAGGGACACTTCAGTTCGAGCAAGTACCCATTAAAAATGTGCCACATGTACCTACAACATTTATGGCCCTAGCCTGTTAATTAGAACGCATCTCACAAAGTTAAAGTTAGGCCGTCACTCCATGGATCTGTCCTAACATTGTGTGACTGATTCGTAGAGTGAGGTAGCAACTGAAGGTAAAATGGATATAGATGGTCTCATTCTACTAAATCAGTCACGAGTGATGGTGCTTTTAGCTCATGATCAAGATGAGGAATGAAGACGGGGTGCGTGTACATAAGAGGACGGATCCTCTGTGGAGGATGGGTGATAAAGTGGACGGATACAAAGTGGACGAGGCAAAGTCACGTGGCATCCACATGATTTAAGCAGTCCTCAAGAAACCTCAAAAAGAAATATCTTGCCTCTCACAATTAACCCTAATCAACAAAATTGTTATATAGAAAGAATCTCGTAAAAGACGTGCTTTTATGAGGATCTTCTTTATAAGGAAAAGTTTTTCTTCCCCAAGAAAGAAAAAATCGGTTCTACACTACTATAAAAACCCCAAAGCGCTCACAAACCATGATACGCATAATTTACCTAGCTCTGGCACTCTAGAATTGTGAGAAGTTTTCTAACTTAACCTTTGGAGGGTCTTTGGCCGGTATCACACCGATATTCTCCTAAGGTCTTCTTGTTTTATGTTGTGCAGGTGTTGTCTTGAGCACGTGAGGATTGTGTGACTTACTGACGATTTTCGGCATCATCACTAATTTTCCAATAATGCAATTTATTATGATTGAATCTTAAAATACAATTAGAACAAAGTTTAGCTACAAAATTATAGTTGTAGCCTAAGGCTACAGCCTTACTCAATATCTTTTTATTAGAGGTGAATTTTGACAAATCCACCATTAGATTACATCTTCTTCTTATATACTTCATGTTTGCAAAATTTCTAAAAAATTAAAGATCAATAGCTATGTCATCAATAAATGGTTTAAATTGCAAGTTTTTGTAGTTTAAAATTATGTATAAAATATGATCTCATAGATCATATAGTAAATAATATCTTATTGTCACAAAATTTGACATATGTATTAAGAGCATAAAGCAATCCAATGGTTAGATTTTCAAAATATGTAGTAATATTAAAGATATTGAGTAAGGTTGTAACCTTAGGCTACAACCAATTTTGTCGCTAAACTTTAACCTTATTATATCATTTTCTTCTTCTTTTGTTATACAAATTTGTGGACAATCATTCATAAAAAAAAAAAAAAAAAAAAAGTGTGGACCATTGCTTTTTGTTAGATGAGAATTCAATGTGATTGGAGTTCTCTTCGGCAATATTTTATTGCTGATCATATTAATCACCCCTTAAAAAAAAGTTATGAAAATACATTGCTCTGAATCCCCGATTACCCAATAATTACCTAGATATTATCAAATATAAAGTATGTCAAGGGAAAACTGATCGAGCACGAAGCACCAAACTTCACCACCTAATAAGTTCCAGTTAACTCAACTGTAAATTTCACTTATCATTGATTGAAAGATCTGGATTCAATCACTACTTATACCAAAAAACCTATTAGTGTCTTGCCTATCAATGATAAAAGGCATCCTATCATATCTATAAAAATATATATATATATATATATATATTTTAAATTAAGTTGAAGCGATCATTCTCGCGGTTAAAGGTAGCTGCATAAACATGTAAGAACAAAATTACAAGCACTGAAAATACTGTGAAACTAGTTCCCCAAAAAAAAAACTCTGAAACTAACCATACTTTCTTGAATGTCTACAATTCTTGCCAAAAGTCGCTTCATGAATACTCTGAAATCATTTTCATCATGAGATTTTTGTCATTTTGCCATTAATGCATGTATCACTTTCCACAATTTGTGTAGTAATGTAAATCCAAGGATTGAGTTTAGTCTTTGTTTTCTTTCTCACAAATGATGAGACTAATAGAGCATAAATTTTCATGGCACCCATCGTAATTTTTTAATCCATGCACGGAAGGTTTCAGATTTTTTTTCCGCATATGGCCAAATGTGACACAGTAAACCATTCTCTGGAATAGCATGGGGCCGGTTACATCATGAAAAAGAGTATTGTACTAGACTGAGTTGAAGATAATATAATTTCACGGGTTCTGTTATCATCTGATAGTTCTTTTTCATCAAAACGACCCTCACAATACAACAAATTCATGTTTCATGTGTCAAGATCATGAGCAGTACAGGTACTCTCGAATTGGAGCCATGGAATATTTCTAGTTCAAAATGATATGAAGTTAATAATAGCAATGTGAGTAGAAGTTCTGTATAGTCCATAATTGGAGAAAAAGGAAACAAAAGAATTTTGGAAAGATACACAAAGATACCGTGTCATTTCATGTAGTAGTTAAAACTTAATAATTAATGGCAGATGAATACGAAATCCTTGTGTTCATGGACATTGATTGTGCCTATGTCTTAGTGGCCAAACAATGATTGTCACAATTATTGTACAGAAGAGTTAGAAATTTAGATAAATGACTATATTTAAGTCCTTGTCCAAATGGGTGTAAAGGATTTAGTGACAAAAAAAAAAAAAAAAACCTGATTTTTAACCATCTTTGTATATGTTGTGGTGTCAATAGGAACATGCATTGATCAAGAATCAACATATATAAAGTGCTCAATGCATGTTCCTATTAATTTGTTTGTTTGTGCAAATGCTTCATACTGCTCACATAATTGAGGTAAGCTATGCAAATACATAAAATATATGTCATGACAGGCATACCAAGAGCCTCTTGTAACAACTAACAAGCCAAATGAGTAAATACTATTTGGGAGGTTGGTAGAACCAACTTTGATATAGAGAGTATAAAATTGAATCGCATGATATTCACTCATTTACAAATTTGCCTGTTCCATGAATGATTTGGTATGCTTATTAAAGGTGATGCCAACTTTAACTTTAGTTTATTTAAACAATTACCTAAAGCCTTCAAGAGTAAAAGTTGTTCATAATTTTGGTTGTACAGTATAATATCGTACTTTTATAGCAACTTAAAATCAAATATATCTCATATCTATTAACTTTTTTTTTCCTTGAAAAGTGATTAGTGTCAAGTTAAAAACTGAAAAGAAAAAAGAAAAAAAAAGCATATATTCTTTTTTGCTCTCTCTCTCTCTCTCTAGAAGATTTCTTCGCAATTAATCACCATCAAGCCTTTTTTTTTCCCCCTTTTACAGATAAACTTATTATCACAAGTCACATATAAGGTAAATAAGTTTATTTTCTTCTTTATATATATTATGCTTTGCGTTAATATACTATTCATGTGAAAATTTGTAGTGTTAATTTGATTTTAAACAAATCTAACTTTATTTACGAAGGTTGAGGTTTGTTGAATGATTCTACTGTTAAATGAGGCTACAAGAGTGTCTATTCTTTTACTCTTTAAAATTTATTTTATTTCGATTACAAAAATAAATTTTTATTTTATTTTACTCATTTTATAATTTTATATTATACATGGTTTTTCTTGTATTTGTGTGTGTGCATATATATATATATATATATATATATAATTATTAATGTCAATTAAAAATATATGAATATAGATATGAAAGGAATTTAAAAAATAGACAAATTAATTGAATCTCATGGGTATCTATTAATTGATGGTTTGGAAGGTAATCTAAAATTTCAGTCGATATCCAAGATCTGCAAGATGGCTTCAAAAATCATCTTCTCATAATATGCTTTGAATAATTTTGTTAAGGAGAAGGATTTGCTGCAAAATAAATTGCAGCAACTTTTGCAAAATGCATGTGTCAAGTGGCTATTTGGTGAAAAATTCAATCTTGACAAGTAAGTTTTTATTTAAATATAAGTCTGGATAAGTGTCTATTTGAGGCATTGACATATGTGTATTTTTGTAAGAGTTGCTGCAAACTAATTTGCAGCAAATCCTTATCTTTTGGTAAATAAAGCAATATTACTGGTTTCTTGGCAAGTGTGACTTGCTCCAACATGGATATTTCTGCCAAGTAAAGAAAATTTTGGGACCATAGGAGCTTGTCAACTCGTTGGTGTTTTCTACTCAGTTAATCCATGATGACTTTCTAAAATTGCAAGGAATAAGAGCCTAATTTTTAAGAAAAGCTTTCATAACTGCCCCATAATTTCTTTCCATGGACGCAGTTGAGGAAAAAATAATAATCAAATTTCTCCGAAAATTTAATATTAGGCTACCCTTTTTTTTCTTTTTTTTTTAGTGTATTCAACAAATACGTAAAATGTTCAATTTTTTTCTCCTCCAACTATCAAATAAATAAATAAAATGGCGTAGTTAGGATTTTTTTTACTAGTTGAAATAAAAGACACCGAGAATACAAAATAAATGGGTAAAAAGGAAAAATGCATCTATAACATATAATAATTCTTTTATTATATAGTATATGACTACAAATAGAATACAGTAGCGGCAAACAATACATGTATCCTACCCTAACTAATAATATGTTGAGAGTCTATAACTGATACAAAAAATTTGAGACTGTTATTGTCGATGCAATATATGAAAGGTATACATGAAACTATTGTCCATGGTTATGTCTTAATAGTGTTTTAAATAAAATTTATTTAAAATTCATAGCCCAAAACAAAGATTTTCACACCCAAAAAAAGAAAAGAAAAAAGAATAAGAATAAGAAGACCTCTCAAGGATGATCTAAATATACATGTTCTGCACTTCCAATTTTTTGTTTCTCTCCTTTCTTCTTCTTCTTTCATTTTTTTTTTTTTTTGGTTGAAGATTTTTAAGCAAGTGGTCCTAACTCCTAGTAAGAGTCTGGGTTGGCGAAATTTCAAGCAATGACTTCTAGTCCTATACTTCATGAAGAGCAAATTTTCGACTAAAATGGATTACCTTTTGAGTTAAACAGGTATATGACATGACTTTAAAGAGATAGAGCTTGAAAGGGCTTTATTTCCAAAATCATATTAGAGATTGCTAGTTCTTGATCGATTTGTTTCTATCATTGTTCCCTTTTGGGTAAGAATGTCCCTATCACTTTCAAATTTTCAATCTTTCATTAGTTTTCATCACGATCTAATTTACTACAAAACACTTTAAAGTGACTAGCCATAAAAGATTTCAAGGTTCTGTCACTCATGGGATTGCTAACTCCTAGTTATTAAGAGCTGGGTTGGCGAAATTCCAAGCAATGATTTTCTAGTCCTATACTTTATGAAGAGCAAATTTTCGACTAAAATGTATTACCTTTTGAGTTAAACAGCTATATGACATGACTTCTAAGAGAGAGCTTGAAAGGGCTTATTTTCAAAATCATATTAGACATTGCTAGCTCTTGATCGATTTGTTTCTATCATTGTTCCCTTTTTGGGTAAGAACGTCCCTATCACTTTCATCCCAACCCAATTTACTACAAAACACTTTAAAGTGACTAGCCAAAAAGGATTTCAAGGTCCTGACATGGGATTGCTATACGTCGTCTTGATGGAACATTTTAATATTAATTAATTAAAATGAGTAAATATTAAAATATAAATGTAAAAATATGGGAGTGAATATAGAAGATGAGGAGTTAGTAAAAATGTTTAGTCCCACATTGAAAATGAAAGAAATTATTTTATTTTTTTTAATTGTAGTGATTAATGGACTAATATGAATTGACTAAGATATTAGGTTAAATATATTCCATTATTACTGTGTCTCTTTGTAGCCGTTGAAAAAGTTTAATAGCAATCTTATAGTGTATGGCTCTTGCTAGGCTTATCTTCCTATCAAGGTCATATTATTAAAACGAAAAGATTTTTGAAGTGTCAAGCCTAAGAAATTAAAGGAAGCTACGTACTGATCACCTGGGACAGGGATATGGCTTTGAATTCAGCCAAACAAATGCTTGGACCTTACACTTACACAAGCCTCTTAATGTTTGTGCACTTTTGCTGGAAAAAATTCCAGAGGATAAGCTAAACAAATATGAAGAGAGAGAGAGAGAGAGAGAGTTCTAGATAAAAATTAAGAAGAAAAGCAGCTGTCTTGGCCTTTCGATAATGTTGCTATCCCTTGAAGAATCAACATGGAGAGAGAGAAAAAGCTTTAAACTTTTAAAGCTTTTTCTTTCTTTTTATCTTGTTTAAAAAAAGAGAGATAGTCCTGAAATTAATAGGATTTTTTTTTTTTTTTTTTTTTGGTATTCCTTGTAATGGGTTTTGATTTTTGAAGGTTTGTGCTGTAGGTTTAATTTGTCCCCCCAACAGCCACAACTATAGGCTTTGTTCTGCTTCTAAATTTATAGAACTTTCTTTCATGAATCATGATAAACAAAAAACACAAAAGGTCACTTGTTGCTCGGGGTTTAACGGTACAGTGATGCTGACACTATACCAACTATCTGTACTGACTTGTGGATTAACGAGGGACCCAACACCCTGCGTTCTCACGCCTTGCCGGCTTGCCCCATTACCCATATTATATAGGTAACTTGCAGTACTCATGTTCCACAATGGAGCTAGAATGGCTTGAATATGCTCTTGGACCTTGGGATCAATTGAGATTTTATTAGAAATCATAAGAGGATTTTTTTTAATGGAATGGATAGATTTTATTAACAAGCAAAGAAATTAATTACAAAGAGAGGAGGGGCCAACAATTCCTCCCTGACTTCGGATATACAAAATAAGGAGGGCTACATGTCAAATCAAAAGAGTCATATAAATTATTCTTTAAAGACCATTTGGCCAAAGCATGTTTGCTACTGTAATAGAATTTAATCATTTAGGAGTTAATATAATTAACTTTAATTTTTTTTAATTTTTTGAGTTTGGTTAACAATTGCCTTTGAAACATTTGTTAATAGATCATTTAAAAAAAAAAAAAATTTATAACACTTTCATAAAATATATATATATATATAAATTTATAATAAAAAAATCAGTATATATTTATTTTCTCATAAAAGATTTCTAAAAATCTTTTCTAAATTAATATCCGTAGAGCACATGTTAACTTTTAATTCCCTTTTTTTTTTTTGGAAAAACATTTAAATTTTTTAAAATAATTTTGAAAAATCTGTTTTGTGGCGAACTGAGCAATTTTATTATCAAATTACCCCGATTAAGTGATCCACTCAAATAACTATATTTTCACCACAATTAAGCAGTTATCAAATCAATAAGCAATATGAGAAAATATTATATATTGTATTTTCATTTTGTTTTGGATGAACATGTATATTGTTTTGCGTAGCTCATACCCTTTACAGGGTTTTCCATTTTGTTTTATTCCCCTTTTACAAGTATGGATCAGTTTGTGTAATATACTATTTGCAAGCACGTGGATGTCAGGATTTACATTATAGGCATTATGTCATGTTCCATTCGGTTCGTTTTTTAGGGGTTCAAGTTCAACATTAAGAGTGGACAGTGTAACCAATTTTTAAATACGTGGGTTTTTTTTAAGGCAAAATGGTGGGGTTGGGATTTTTTGTTGGGGAAGGCAGGGGTAGAGAACTTAAACTAAAATTAAAATCAACCATTGTGAAGCCTTACTTTTTTCCGAGTTTAGTGGATCTTCTACGAAATTACCACAAGCTACCTTTCACTTTCTTTGGTAAAAGTCAACAGCTACCAAGCTTGAAGGTCCCTGTAATTAAATTTGATTATCCATCGACAAGCTTTTTAAATTAGTTTTAATTAAAGTTTGATCTAAACAGATTCACATAAAACAGAAGTTTGATCTAAAGTCTAAACAGACATAAATGATGAATAGTTTTAGTGCCCATTTGGATTCAGTGTTTTCCGCTGAATCCTGAGCTGCGTTTTCTGATTTTTTTTTTTTCCAGCCGCACTATTTGACCAAGTCAACCGTGAACAGTGCATTCGTGTACGGTTCACGGACCCACAAATTTCACTTTTCAGTAACTTTTTCATTAAAAATGGGTCCCATGATACTATTCACACATTTAAAAATTATTTTGCTACAGTGTTTTCAGTTTCAGTTTTTAGTTTCAGCAAAAATAAGCTCAATCCAAACGGACCCTTAAGGTCCAAGTTCTGGATATAAACAGAATTTTGAGGTTAAGATTTTCCTATCATTTACTAAAAGAAGAAATTAATTACAGTTACTTGTTCGGGACTCATAAAATCCCTTAAGTGTGATTTAGAGTTAGAAACTACCAAAAAGTACTTTTTACCCAATCCACGCACAGCAAATTGTGCCACCCTACACAATCCACGCACACTTTTAGTTTTAGGGTCCGTTTGGTCCCTGTAATTAAATTTGATTATCCATCGACAAGCTTTTTAAATTAAGTTTTAATTAAAGTTTGATCTAAACAGATTCACATAAAACAGAAGTTTGATCTAAAGTCTAAACAGACATAAATGATGAATAGTTTTAGGGTCCAAGCTCTAGATATAAATAGAATTTTGAGGTTAAGATTTTCCTATCATTTACTAAAAGAAGAAATTAATTACAATTACTTGTTTGGGACTCATAAAATCCCTTAAGTGTGATTTAGAGTTAGAAACTACCAAAAAGTACTTTTTACCCAATCCATGCACAGCAAATTGTGCCACCCTACACAATCCACACACACTTTTAGTTTTAGGGTCCGTTTGGTTGGGAGGATGGAAAAGTGAGAGAATAGAAAATAGAGAGAGGATGGAAAAGTAGAAGGATAGAAAAGTTTTTAGTTTTCCTCATTTATGTTTGGTTGAGAGGGTGGAAAAGTTGAGGGATGGAAAACTTTTTGGTTTGGTTGAAAACAAGGTTTGTATAAATTTACCATCATGTCCCTATTAAATTAAACAAAAAGTAATACATTATAATTTTTTTTAAATTGTGTATAGATGAAAGTGGACATTTCAAAAAATAGCATAAGAAATCATCCAAAAATGTTTTTTTAAAAAAATAATAAAAATAAAAATTAAGAAAAAAAAAGAAGGAAAAGAAGAAGAACCCACCACCTAACAAAACCAAAGAAAGAAAAAACAAAAACAAAAAGCCAACGTTACAAAGGAAAAGTAAAAAAAAAAGAGCCAGAAACGTTAAAAGAGGTGGGGGGAGTTTTGTCCAAATATTTTTTCCACATTTCACTCCAATTTTCTCTCCAATTTGGAAAGATTGTATTTTGAAGGGGGAGGAGAGAAAACTTGTGGGCCCCATCACTTTTCTCTCCCCCTTCCCCTCTCAACCAAACAATGGAAAATGTCATTTTCCACCCTATTTTCCTCTCCTTATTTTCTATCCTCCATGTTTTCACCCCAACCAAACATACCTTAAGGTGTTAGAATTTGTTGAAAATCTCTAATACAACATGTGCCACTTGACATAACCCACACATACATTAAGGATCGCCAAAAACTCTTAAATGCAAGTGTTAGAGGCTGTGAAAAGCCTCCAATAATGACCTATACCACTAACACCATTCATGCAGACACTAGGGAACATTGTAGGCCTTGGCTTGGGTCTCCTGTTCATATGCATTGGACCGTCAATATAGTGACACATGGCCAAAAGTTGACGCACGTAAAGGATAGCCAAGAACCCTACATGTAGTTTAGCGTTAAAGACCACCATCCATCGAGAACCTCTTATGCAAACCATGCTACTTAGTACAACTAATATACATTTATAATAAACTTAATTTTGTATATTTATATCATCATTAAAGAGAATTATCATACTTTTTTGTGTTAATTCATACATTTTATATTTCATCTTGGAATAACATTTAATAATTAATTTGTGCTTAAAATGAATTTTAATGCAAGGATATGCCTTTTAAAAGAGTTCGAAACTAATTCTAGGAGGTTTTATCAGAGTTGCACGAGTTAGCATGCACATTGCATAAAAAAGGCACAAGTGAATTTGTTTAATGGACTCAATTTTGACATGTGCCTTAATCAACTTAAAAAAGGTATATCCAATTCAATTTGAACCAAAGGAAGTAAGCAATTAAAGGATGAAAGCTCACTAGAATAAATACTAGAATGAGTTTAGACCCCCAATTTTAAAATTACGGCTAGTTTGCTTTTTAATCTACTCTAAACAATGTGGAACAAGAGTAATAAATGCACAATCAACCAGGACTATTAACTAGTGCATGGATAAACATAATTGACAATTAAGTAAAAAGCACAAGTAGTAAGGGAAGAAAAAAGCAAACACAAGATAACACCGCGATGTGTTATCAAAAAGAAAAACCGGAGAACTTGGCAGAAAAACCTTTCCGCGAACCTATAAGCTGAAATGATCCACTAGTAAATCATTTGGATTACATGAATACAAATAGACCCTCCAAGCCTAGTTTGCCCACTGTACTTGAGCCCTCCAAGCCCTAGCTACTAACAGACTTCACCGAGTCTTGTCTTTACTAGCTTTTGGACCATGCAATTATCACCAATTGCTCCTACCAAAGATTAACATGAACCCAATGCTTCCCAAATGCTCCAAATTAACTCTCTACACTCTGAATGGGCATGGATTATGTTTGGGCTAAGTTTGTCTCATAGGATATGGAATTTGAAAGGGAAGAGAGTGAAGAAAACTAAGAGAAATGTGTAGATGATTGTTGGTTTGCAATCTCTAACTCTCCAATGGATTTCTAGGGTTTTCTCTCTGAAACTCTTCTTATGATTTTGTGGGTAATGTGGGCTTTTATAGTGTGGCTACATAGATGAGGGAAACACACATAAAACAGTTGTTAGTAGCATTTCACGAGTTAGTCGCAAGTCAATCGCGAGTCAGCCAAGTCACGAGCAAGTTGCAAGTTGCCTCTAACACTTGAGACGTTTGAACTTCCAACATGTGCTCCTCACGTGACCTTTTGCAAATTGTAGCAGTCGTGCCAGTCACGAAATACCCTATTCTTCACAGTTCTTCACCAAATTGAACACTATACCCATTACGTTTAATCCCACAAAAATACAGATAAATGATTAATTGAATTACAATCAAATTTGACATGAAATTAATGCCAACAAACAAGAATTGAAAATCACAACTTTACAAAGGAAATCACATCAAATCCAAACTAGATTCAGATTAGGATTCAAGCTTGTGTTGACCCAACTCTTGAAAAAAACTTTTTACATATATCATTGTTGGGGGCAAAAAAGTATTCCTTTTGACAAATGAGATTTATGTTGGGTTAGGGGCCTAAACCGAAACTCGACGATGGGCTTGAAGCATGGCTCAAAGGCCATCGGTGAAGTTTTTCGAAGAGTTTGCCTTCTTTTTATACCTTGGGCCTAGGATAGGATTGGCAAGGGTTATGAGATGGCCCAAAAACACCTCCTGCAGCAGACACGTCAGCACAATAAAAAGCATACTACGATAAAGAAATAACCCAACAGTAAAATATTCTAGCAGTAAAATATTCAGCGGTAAAATGAGACAAAACAACATAAACCTCCAGCCGTTAACTATTTCACAGATTAAGGAAAGCATCTATATCTTCAAACTCATCATCCATTTGTTCTGGAGAAGAGTCTTCTAATATGACAATATGAGGAGAAAACTCTATGGTAACAATTACATCATAACCTTCAATAGTAAATGAATAAACAAATAATAGTTTCCATTATAGCAAGTAATGAGGAAACTTAGTGTGAGATTCAGAGAGAGAGAGAGATTCTAGCTTGCGCAACAAGATTATTATGATGCCAGGGCATACTCATGAATATAATATATGTGGTGAGTAGAGAGGATCATTTTGAGTGGTATGAGTAGTGAGTGGTAGGGTTTAGTAAAGCTGTTGGAGCTTTTCTGCTGGGGATAGGTAAAAACTTACGAGTAGAGGTGTGAGAGGTATTTGTGAGCTATGGGTTGAAGAGCTTAGTTTCTAAGCTTGAAACTAAGGACTTAGAGACTCAGAACCTCACTAAGAGCTTTTAGAAAATTAGAGTGAGGAGAATAGAAAAGTTTTTTTGAGAGAGTTCTTCTTTATTGGTCTATCTCTTAGTGTGTGTTGAAGTATTAGTGGAGAGTTCCATTTATACTTGAGTTTGAGGGAGTAATTAGCAAATAATCTCTACTAAATCATCCTCAATTTTTCAGAAAATCTTTAGAGAATCGTTCCTAGGATTTGGCCAAGAGTGGTAAGCTCAGCTTTGGAATGTTCTTTGCTGTTTTGGGTAATGGCAGCTGGAGTTCTGACCTAACATTAAATGCTGATTGACCTTAGTTGATGGGATTAAAACATGTATTAGGCTAATGATCTTGGTTTTGCTGTTGCTAGAATCAGAGCTCCCTAGTACAGATTGTATCACCCCAAGCCAGGTGTCAATCTTGGAGCCCTTTGCAGGGAACTCTGCTGGAGATCCCTTTGGTGCTCTCCAAACCACATTTCCCTAAATTTACCCATTTAGGGTTCATGTGCTTGGTCCATGAACTAGAGAGTACACGTTTTTGGCATGAAAATGAACTGATTTCCAGTTGTTCCAGAAACTCTCACAACTACCCTTAGTCTTTAACCGAATGGGTTAGAGAAGAAAGGAAAAACAGCTGGCTGAAGCTTCCCAGCCTTATGTCATGTCATCCCAGCTTTATGTCACATGAGAAATGATGGAATTCAGCTTGGCAAGGAAGAGTTTAACCCTTGCTGGACATGTGTCCTATTTTGATCTGATTGGACAAGTTGGAACTGATGGCAATGGGCCCCAGTTGTCAAGTTATGTTGAAGCTTGACTGGACAGCTCACGTGAGTTTCAGCTGCAGGGATTTGTAAGTGAGCTGGACTGGCTCAACTGGGCTTTGTAGTTGAGCTTTTTTGGACTTGGTCATCTCTACAAAAATGAGTAGTTATGCCATGGGTGATATACATGGGCTTTTATAAATTTTGTAAAAGAAGTATTTTTTGAGGGATGAGTAATTATATTTCTCATGAGTTAGGGACTTTAGTTTATATAAAATAGGTGCTAAAATAGTATTTGGGCTTTGTAAAATAGGTGCCAAAATAATATTTGGGCTTTGTAGGATTTTGCAAAAATATTGCCGTGTAGCAACAGGTTTTTAGAGGTGTCGTATAACAACGGGTTTTAGAGTGCCATGTAGCAACGGACTTTAGGATGCCGTGTAGCAATAGGCTTTTAAGAGTTGTCGTATAGCAATGGGCTTTAGGGTGTCGTGTAGCAATGGGCTTTAGAGGTGTCGTGTAGCAACGAGCTTTTAAGAGGTGCTGTGTAGCAACGGGTTTTAGGGTGCCGTGTAGCAACGGGCTTTATAAGAGAGTTTTGTTGAGCTTTTTGGGTTTTGCTCACAAGTTAAATAATTTTGGGCTTTCTTGTGGAGATAGTGTAATTTTGTGGCCCAATCTGGTAGTAATGTGATAACTATTTTTGTGGAAAACTCAAGTTGGATAATATGTAGGATATAATGGGCAGTATTTGTGAGAGGGCTCAAGGTAATTTATGGGGCTTATATGGGGAATATTTGTGGGAGCCCAATAACATGGAAAATATTTGGGTAATATGTGGGAAATGTTTATGTGGGCTTAAAATAGTTCATAGGCTTGTGTAGGTATATTTTAGCGAGTGGGCTAATAAGATTATGGCCCAAAAATTTGTACCTCAACAATCATTTGGTAGAATATGCTAATTGTCCATTATTGATTGCTCCATTTTAGTAAGAAAAAAGAAGATAATTGGTTGGATTTTTACTCTTAACATAATTTTCATTATTTTGATACAATGAATTTTGTTTATGTTCATTACATTTTTTTAAAAATAAGTAATGAAAATTTATTACAAAGGTAAATATTAGTTTTATGAACATATTAAAAATTCATTGAAGTTTATACTATAATTAATAATAAGTTTTGGTGTGCGTTTATGTTTTTATTTGGCACTTAATGGTCAAATCACTTATAATGATGGACATAAACTTAAAAGGATAGAAATGAAAACAACCCTAAACTTAGTTAGGTAAAAGCGTAATTTAATATATTTATTTTTAGGAGAATAATAAGGTTTAGGACCTTTAGGTTTAATGTTGGGTAAAATACAAAAACTACCTTTTGGTTAGAACCATTACCAAATTATTAACAAGACTCTTCTAAAATAATCAATTTGTTTCTTAAGCACAACTCCTCCAAGTCCAATAATTTATCTTGACTGCACAAATCTTACAATGACTGCATGATGATGATTATGTGGGAGAGGGAATGTTTGGGCAACTAATGTTGTGGATAAAATAAATAGTAGCTAAAGATAGAGAGGAGCATAAGTAATGTGTATACTAAAGGAGGAAAGGGAAATAATTTGGATAATTTTGAAAAGTTTTGATGTTAGCCAATATTAGACCAACTTCATGGTTGGGCTCCTCAACCGCTCAAGCTGTGAAGAGCGAGGACCATTCACTTCCACGAATGGAGAAAATGCATGAACAGAGAAGCTTCCAACCGCGCCTACCTCTCTTTCTCTCTCTCTCAAATTCCTTCGGGCTCCACTTAGCTCTCTAAAGGGTACACTCCCCACCCATCCTCTTTCAATTCCATCATTTTTTTTTTCTCTGTATGTAAACTAGGACACATTTCTTACGCTCAAAACGATACGTCTAGGCGAGTACTTTAACTGTAAACCCGATTCGGCTATTGTTTAAAGGGTTTTGTAAGCTAAAATTGAAGAGAAAGGCTTTTGTGTATATGGGTTTGATCATATGTGGAAAT
Organism: Quercus robur; assembly: GCF_932294415.1. Classification (NCBI taxonomy): domain Eukaryota; kingdom Viridiplantae; phylum Streptophyta; class Magnoliopsida; order Fagales; family Fagaceae; genus Quercus; species Quercus robur. Next base: position 28,798,351 of record NC_065536.1, on the reverse strand, counting down.
GCTGTTTGGTAAAGTTAAGGATTTGGGTTTGGGGTATAGGCTTTTTAGGAAAATATGGTGAGTGATGGGGTGTCCCTAAATTTGGTTACTTTTACTTCGTTGATTGATGATTATTGTTTAAGGCTGGAAATTTGGAGGTTGCGCTCAAGTTGCTTGAGAAAATGAGGGAATGTTCACTTCTGCCGAAAGTGGTTACTTATACTGCTTTAATTGATGGCCTTTGCAAATGAGACGAGTGCTTGTTGTATAAAATGTTGGGGGTTGGAGTTCATCCTAATTACATCGATAGTAATTGTAGATGGTTACTTTAAGGAGGGCAACGTGGATAATGCAGTGAAGTATATAGGTAAAATGTGTGATCAAGGGTTTAGGTTTGTTAAGCAGAATACGGGGTGGTAATTTCAGGTTTTGTACTAATGGTAGGTTGGATAAAGTGATGGAGATTGTGGAAGATATGGTAAGGAGTGGACATTTTCTAGATAAGATGATGTTCGCAACTATTATGGATGCACATTTTAAAGCTGGGAAATTGAAAGCAGCTTCGAATGTGTACAAAGAATTATTGGCTAGAAGTTTTGAACCTGATATTGTATCTCTTTCAACCCTGATGGATGGCCTATCCAAGCATGGGCATTTGCAGGAGGCTTGAGGTTTTTTTTGCCAGGAAAAGGCCAATGAAATTTTTTACACTGTTCTAATCGATGGAATGTGCAAGGAAGGTAAGTTGAAAGGGTCTTTACAGAGGTGTTAGAGGCAGGATTTGTTCCTGACAAGTATGTGTATACATCTTGGCTCGCTGGACAGTGCAAGCAAGGAAACTTGGTGGAGGCTTTTAGACTCGAGAATAAAATGGTTCGGGAGGGTGTTGAACCTGATTTGTTAACTCATAGGCTTATAACTCTCTCATATTTGGTTTAGCTAATAAGGGGCTCATGATTGAAGCAGAACAAGTTTTTGATGATATGTTGAAAAGGGGAATTAATCCTGACTCTGCAGTTTATGATATTCTGATTAGGGGCTATCTTATTCTTAAAGGAGGGTAATGAAGTTGCCATTTCGGGTTTGCACGACAAAATGGGAAAGAGAGGACATGTAAATACAGGAAGTAAACTAGAGGGACATAATAAATTCTGAATTAGTATACAACTTACTTGGTATTTACCAGTTCTCTCATGGAGGTCTGCATATACTTTGTGACCTTGTACAAGCTTTGTTGCTAATGTACATATAATTAGGTAAACATTAGAGGCCATGCTTCTTATTCTTGTATATCTCACTGTCGGAGATAAATTTCATAGTCATCTAATGTACTTTTTTTGTGTCCTCCCAGGGGGGAGCTAGGCAGTGGTTTCATTAGAATACAGAAATGCCTTCCACTATGTTGTCTTGCTGTGCAAGATTGGAATGTACTGGAAAAGTAGGGAAAAATGGTACCATTTGGCATCGATATTTATGTGTGTGTATATATATATAGTTGTTAGGTTCTAACGTGAGTGATGATTCATTTTGAAAAGCCATTTATTCAGGATCAAAGGAAAATTTGGTGCTCCTGATTCCTTTATCTCTAAGTATATGTTTCTTTGTTTTCGGCATAGGTTTTATTTGTTTATTTGTTTTTTGGTAGGTAAATGGTGGCATAGGTTTTATGAACTCAAATGTGCTTAAAGATCCCAGTAAAATATTAAGAGTGTTGCCATTGCAATTTGCACGTCTCTTTTCTGCTGAGCATTTGGCCTTTGATATGGCCTTCCTGAACCTTTCTATGGTACTCACAAATTTAAGTTATTATGAAGTTTTGTACCTTTTGGTCTTGTACCTTGACTTCTTTTATGAACTGATGTATTTGTCGATCTTTTCTTGCTACTTTTTTGGGCTAAGATTTTTCTAGGTTTGGTAGTGTTGCAGTATATGCCTCTTCTGTAAGTTGAATTTGTACAGATAAACATTATCGAAGGCCTGTGGAAATTTGAGAAGGCTATATATAGTTATTTTCACATGCTTGTTATGAAGCACAGGCTATGCATGTGAGCTTTGTCCAGAATAATTTTACATTTATGTTAGTATATTTCCTTCTGTTACTTATCAAAAAAAGTATATATCCTTCTGTTTTGAAATTTAAAGATAAAAATAAAAATAAAATAGAAGAAAAAAGCTTCACCTTTCTGTGCCAGTTACAAGATTACACAACGGAAGTATTTCCTTGCTAAAATGTCTTGAATGTCCAGACATTCTGATTTTGCCTAGCAAATATAGTTAATTTGGCCTTTAGATACCTTGCTTTCCAAATGACTTGTGGTATAAAGCTAGGGTGTTAAGCTCTTCTAAGTACGATATTCTTTTTTTTTTTTTTTTTTTTTTGGGTGATACTTTAATTAGCATTTTGGTTGCATGTATATAGCCCAATATTATTTTTCATCAGCCACTAATTTTCTTCAGTAACAGAATATATACTTGTCCTTGAGCAATGAATATAATGAAATTCAAAATATTAATTTTTCTCAGGTATATTCTTTAGTAACAAAATTGTTTTTCCATCAGCTAATTTTCTTTATTAATTATTATTTAGACCCATCATTACTTTTTAAATTTTTTTTGTTGCTATAGTTGTTCCTATCCTTTTTAAGTTACAATAATATCCTTAACTAAAAGTTTTGTCTCGTTGAAATCATTAAGACTATATTGGTTGATCAATCTTTGCCTCAAGGAGTATGTGTTTTTATGCACAGTACAGATACATTCTTACTCTATTGGGACAATTCATTTTGAATTGTGATTTTCATATGCAAATAAATTGTTTAAGAGTAGAATATTTAAGTCTCTTTAAAAGCTCTGTTTTCTTGTGATCATTCTTTTTTGCATGGATTAGTTCAATTTGTTTTCTAGCTTTTGACCCTCCCTCTGATTTCATTGGTAGTACACCAGTCAGCTGCCTTTATCTCTCAATAAAATCCTTCTCTTTTACATTTGAAACTGCTAACCAGCTATTCAAAATATCAGGGAATATTACTGTAGGGAAGAAGGGCCCAGATATAAGTATTGGGTTGTGGACTGTGTCCGAGGACGTCAGATAGCCCGAGGACAGGTAAATACTAACGAGGGCGTACTGGTTAATGAACCGTGAAAGAAGTCTAGCCATAAGGAACTGGGAAATGTTGTCTGCGGAGAAGTGTCTCCTCGGCTAAAGTCAAAGGTCCAACCCTTCATGAAGTACAAGGTAACAAGCAATTGTGTTGGTGAGGATAAACATCCAATAGGGATAAAACAAAAGAGAGTTGGGAAATATCTGAGAAAAAAGCTGCTACTACCGTATTAAATACTCCGCATCTAATCCCTGACCGCATTAATGTGGAGGTGATATCTAAACAGTAATCTTCAGCCTTACATCTATCCCCGAAGACTTTAGGAAGGTGCTGATGGGACAAATATCAAAGCTAACAATCTGATCTACACGTGAAGGGCTGAGATGAAAGAATGGAAGGAGAATATAAAGGAGAAAAACCCTATTACAGAGGATCATCAGAAAATCTAAGGAAAAATCATTGTACACTCAAGAACAGTAAATTTGTATAAGTCTGAGAGAAATATATAAGAACAAATCATCCACAGACTTGATCGAGGAGAGCTTTCTTGCTTAAACTGTTTGTTGTATTCTTCCCAACCATAACTAACCTATTGTAACTACTATCTACTTATCTCATTGAAAGTTCATTTTCAAGCCCACTCTCTAACAAATTTATTGTTTTTGGCTCTTTGGACCATTGACCCTTCATTTGGGATTTAGGAGCAAATCGTGCCTTTACAATTACAATTCTCATTTTTTATTTCTTTGATGTCTTTTGACCTATCGTGATGCTTGTATTCCTTAATTACATCATATGAAGTTACAAACCTTAATGTAATGCTCATTTAAGAAGGCCCATTAGGCGTCTATAATCTAACAGTGATTGTATTCAAGTTTCTAGTGAAGATTAAAGAATAGGATAATTGACTTTGAGATATGCTTATGAGATAGAATGATTAATTGAGTTTTTAATGAGGATGTTTAATAAAGTTTTTCCTTTGTTATTACAATGTGAGCCAAATATAGATCTCATGTCCATAAGACTCACTGAAGTGAGAATGTTGACATGATTGCATAGAAATGATAGATATGTCTGATCGCTTGCTCAACTTTAGAATTTGTATATGTTATCCAATTGCATGTTCCTTAATGCATACAATGATCCTCAATGTTTTGAGCCATCATCATTGTCTGCTTTGTAATAATTTTTTCTTTTGGAAAGGAAACAAAACTTCACCTTTAAATGATCCAGTGAAGTGCATGAACAAAACATGGCTAACAAAGGGAGGGAAAAAGAAAGAGCAAACATGAAATGCTTCGGCCGAAAAGCAGATGGCATGAACAGGAGAAAATAACCTTATACATCGGTTGCATGCAATCGTGTCTCGCAGTTGGTGGGGATTACATAACCATGGACCCCATATATTTGTGAGACATTGGTTGCAGACAATTGTTACAAAAGATACTTCCATGAACAGGGGAGAAACACTGTTAAGTAGGGTTGTAATATCAAAAGCCTTGGTCATATGGTTAAGTTGAATAAATAGTAAAGTAGTGGACTGGCTAGAAGTTGCGGGTCAAAGAAAGCTGGACAAGCACCAAAAAACTGCATGACATGCCCAAGTCAGTTCCTGAGCTACCTTGCATATTGATATAGGCCCCATGTCATGTTTCATGTTTGTTTAGTGGTCTGCAAGTTTATAGGGTAGTGGGTGTCTTTTTGGTTGAGTAAAGTAGGACACTTCAGCGATAGGTTGTTTCTATCGAGGATTTCAGCTTCCTTAAGGAGTGTATAAATAGTAAAGTTGAGAATTGCTTGTAGGTATGGTAGTGTGAGGCTTCCATCATTGATCTTTGGTAACAAGCATAACAGTGTGGCTTTTACTTTATGTTCAAGCAGTACTCTCTCTTGTCATTTTTTGCACTCTTATCTGTCCTTTTTGACGAATTACCTTTGAATCCTGATGCAAAGATCATGTGGACATGTTCTGCAAGTACTTGTGCTCACTCTCAAAATGTACACATTGCCATTAACTATTTGCCAATCTACAATCTGTGGCCTCTCCTGTCCGTTGTTTGGATACAATAAAGGCATAAGTGAGACAAAGCAGATGAGACATATCCATCGCTATAGTTTAAAGGATTAGATAGATAGCCTACAAAAACACAGTCTAATAGGTGGCAGAAGCTTTTGATTTTTTTTTGGTTGAGCCCACCAGTAGTTAATCATTCAAAGCATGTGGACAATGGGACTATGGTCTTCATGATAAAAAAGTTGACGCTATAAAGCCAAGAAGGAAGCTACGACCATTTTAGCTATCGAGTGTTGCTGTGATTGTTTACCGAAAGAAAATTAATGTGAATTGTGGGGGCATGCGGTAGTATAATGTGTCTAATTATCTATCATACAAGTGTAACTACGAAATCACAGAAGATTATGAAAGGTAACTCTCTTCTACCCATGGCCAGTCGTAATTCAAAATTTTGACTGATGGTCAAATGCACTAGACCATGTTACATCAGTTTTTTAGGATAAAATGAATAATTTATGATTTATGGGTGAAATGCTTACTCAATTTCTATACATTCAACTAATTAATTAACAAGTTATCAATTTCCCAAAAAAAAAAAAAAAAAAAAAAAAAGAGTAGCTATGAATCGAATTCTCACTTTGTTTAGCTTTTAATTTATTTTGTTTATATACAATTTTTTAAAACCTCTCTTTTTTTAAACATAAATATATTTTATTCTGTTTTCATGAAAAAAAAAAAAAATAGCAGAAACATCAAATAAGTTGATACCGATGAGCACTACGAAGCTCTAGCAGTCAAAGTTTGAAATTGTAAGTTAATAAAGTTACGATTTTAATTGCTTTTTCAGTTATAAGTAAAAGTTTGTGCAACAATACTTATCTTATATATTGTAATTCCAAAAGGAAAGTACACTTCCCTAGGCTTTTTTTGGGCCTGATTTTTATGAGATTTGAGCCTTCAACATGAAAAGGGGGATGTCAATGGGTCAAGAAGCCCAATAATGTTGTGGTTTGGGCTTGGGCTCTTGGGCCTAAGGCTATTAGGCTTGGGGCTCCTAAAATAGTCCTCAACAAAATTCTAATCAAGCTGCTTCAGCTTTAGCAAAGTGGTCTCTTGGAAATAAATTTTGTGGATGTTTTGTCATGGGTTCTGCCCCCTTTGTTTTTGTAAATATAATTTTGAAGTCTTAACAATCAAAAAGATGTGTCATGAGATATAATTGGCCATAGAATTAAAAATAAAAATCAGGAAATCAAATTTTCACGGTTATGATGCATTCCCATGACTAAGTTTAATCACATGTAGGGTTGTCCAAACTTGACCAGAAACCACCAATCAACTAGAACCTTTTGGCCCTAAACCGAGACTCAACCAATTTGCTTAGTGTTGCAGTTGAATCATTTGAAATCCGACAAGTAGTGGGATGAGTGGTAGTTTAGGAGTTCGAACCCTGAAGAAAATCGATTCGATTGACCCAATAGAATAAAGCTTGTTAGAAACCTCCACTCTCCGTCAACCATTGCTCTCCCTTCTTTCTCATCCTCAAATCTAGTGAGATTTGATGAGATCTCACCAAATCTATTTAGATTTGACAACTAAAATCAACCACCGCTACTCCTTTGTTGGATTCGATCGAAATTGACCACTATCCACCAAAAACCAAAACCAACTCAACCTGTGCTTAATAGCAACATGTCTCTTCTTTTGCCACCTAATATAAGCGGGTAGAATCTGAGTTAAGAACAAACCCGGATCGGACCAACCCATGGACAACCCTAATCATATGATTATAAACAATTGATTCTAATTGGTTTAGTGACGATTCAATTTGGAATCAGTGATGCATCGTGATCATATTGGTTTGGACTAAAATTAATAATAAGGTTGCTCACACTTTCTTATTCAAATGGTCAAACATTAATGATTTTATGAGTAATTGGTACAATCATATTTTAAATTGGGATAATTAGGTCATGATTTAGGGCCAATGAGTTTTGAAATGGAGTTAATTGGAGCATATATATGCCAAAAGAGAGTTAAATTGGGGCTTATTAATGTTAATTGTGCTTGAAAAATCATTTCCAAGAAATGACCTTTATCTACTATTTTGTGAAAATCTCTCAAACCATTGTTAATTTGTGAATGAAGTTTTTTTCTTTGGAAATTAGACATCTGAGGCATCTATTTGGTTAAAATCGAGTGAGATATGATTTGTTGAAGTTAGCCCTACAAATTGTCATGGCCATTACGGGAAGCTTTAGGAAAATTCAAGATTTTCAACCCTTTCCATGCTCTCCACTCCTACCAGTCACAAAATTAATGCACCAACCCTAAATTAATGGGGGTGAGCCTTTCATCCCAAGATTAGGGGTGGCAAAATTGGACATGACCCACGAACCCAACACGACTCACGAACCCGACACGACACGACCCACGAACCCAACACGACTTACGAACCCGACACGACACGACATGATACAAAATTAGTAGGTTATGGGTTGAGGTTTAATGAGTTCGTGTCATATTCGAGTTGGCAAGACTAACTCGTTTAATAAATGTGTTAGGTTAATATCCATCACATGGAACCTGTTTGACCTATCTGACCCGTTTAATTAAATGATATTTTACCAATATACCTTTCAAACCCTAGGTATATAAACTTATTAGTTGTTGTGGTTTATTTTCTTTGACATATTATGATTGATTATTTGTGATATTGAGATATGCTTTAATCCTGAATTATTATTTGTGATACAGTTACTCGTTAGTTTTGAATTTTATATTAAAAATATTTATTTGTTTGGTTTTTCATAATTCATATCAATTTGGTTGATACTAAAATTAGTGGCTTTTTTTTTTTTTTTTTTTTTTTTTCATTTTGATAAAATATGATAAACAAGTCAATATGACTGACCCGTTTAATAAATGAGTTGTGTTAGGGTTGAGGAATCCTGACCCGTTTAATAAACATGTCAAGTTAGGGTTGACTCATATAGTCAAATACTTATGAGTCGACACGACACGAACCTGACACTCAAACACAAATGGCCACCCCTACCTAAGACACACCATAACCTCTTCCTCTACTTCTAGAGTTTTGTTGAAGTAGGAAAGGGCTTGTCATCTCCTATTCTTCCTAAGATTTAGGATTTGAGTGAGTACCTGTCTACCATTCTAAGAATTCCTTCTATTTCTCTTCCTAAAAGTAGGGAAAAGACTTGTCTTACCTCAGTCTTCCTGAGATTCGAGGTATTAAGTGAGTACTCCTCTACCCTCCATTGAGAATCTTCAAAAAGGCCTCTTCCACCGTGTTGGATTTGCATGCATGTATTCTTTCTTTCCTTAAGCTTGTTTTTCATATCATCGTGATGTTAATTTAGATCAAAATATACTCATTGGTTGTTATGCTTTTTTTATATGTTTGAATGTTTTTCACAAGTTATTGAATTTTTTTTTTAATTTTTTTTATATGTTTTGGGATGTTCCCCACATGTTCATGCATTTACTAGGTTTTGATCTTAAATTTATATCAAACATATGAAATAGCATGGTAACTTTTAATTCCTCTTGAATGGTAGATCTAGGATAACATAAATCACACACAATCATGATATTTTATATTTTATTCCAAATAAGATCATGATTATAATAAAATTAGGGTTTATCACCATGCACACATTTTATTTCAAGCAATAATTTGATTGATAGCATGTTTAGTTGTATGGATGATGTGACATGATCATTAGCCATCGTAGCCTAGAAAACCTTTTTCACCGGGCAAAGTGGATACCTAATCCCTTTCCACCTTGTAACTTAGGCTCAAAGGTTCTATATTAGTTTATTATCCATGTAATTTTTCAATTTATTGAATGAAACTAGGAATCAAAGGCATGTAAATTTTCTCTTAAATTTTATTTAGGACCAAAGCCATGTAATATCTTAGTCACATTGGTATACAATCTTTTATTTGGTTTTCCTATTTTTCCCTTTGTAAGGGGGTGTGCTGTGTTAGTGGTGTTGGGTTGCCTCCTGCTGCACTAAGCCTAAGTTTTCTGGATAAGAGAGTTGGGACCGACTCAGTTTCAGCTTAAGTTGGATCGGCATGTGCGCAAACTAGGCCAAATCTGCCAGAGACGTGTTCATGGCAGGTGAAATTGTTTCAGACAAATCGTGGCAGGGAGACATAATAACAATAAAATAAACAGAAAATATCTAGCCACTTAATGGGGAATTGACCAAACAACCCTTAAAATCAATTACAACAACAATAATAATTGTTTTTTTTTTTTTTTTTTTTTTTTTTTTTTTGCAGAAGAGAAAAAGAAATAACAGAGGATATCAAATGTTAATACGCATGGGTTAGTCGGAATATTAGGGGAAATCGACCAAAAATCCAATCCGTAGGAGCAGAGCCACAAAGGGAAGAACATTCCTTCTCAAAGCAGTCAATCTCTTAGGAAAGAGTCCTGCCGTGGAGATTAACCGCCCTGAAGGAAACGGGTCTGAGTGGTTTTTCTACGTAGATACTCTCAAGTTTTTTTACAGAGGGCCAAATTTCATGAGGGAGAGAAGGGATCAATCTACCGGTGCATGCTTACCGTTCTAATTCTCACTATTTCTTTCTTTCTTCTCACTCATTTTCTTTACTATTTCTTTTAAGTTTTCTATTTCTTAGTCAAAGTTCCCGTTGTTTCTCCTTCTTTTGTTCACGGCAAGACCCTCCTTTTATAGTGCTTGCCGTGACCAGATTTTACTGTTTTAGCCCTTAAATCCCTTTGTCTGGTCTAGGTGTACTGGTCGACCATTACTGTTTCGTCTGTGTGTCGCCCTCCCATCGCCAGACAAGAAAGAGTATTTTGTTTGCTAGTCTGCCGTGACACCTTTTCTTGCTACGGTCTGGGTTATTTCTCTCTCCCTATCCCTCATGGCATGCACCTAATGGTTCCAACTCAACTTGCCTCTTTTGGGTAATAAGCCATCCCAGCAGGACACCTCCTCGAAAGAGCCTGAGCCGGAACCTTCAAAATAGATTTTTCCCCTCTCCCCACCACCAAACCATGCCCTCTGATTCTTTGACCCCCCGACCTCACCATGCTCTGTATTGGCTGGGTACAGGCTGGTGGTGACTGGGCCTTGCGCGTGCCTTCATTTCATATGTGTCTAAAACTTACCTGCTGCCCATTCGTCTGTCGCGGTCTGAAGGCTCGCCGTCCGTGTTTTTTGACCTCTTATGTGGGCTGCTTTTTGTTTTCCCGCTCCTTTTAGGAGCTGGGCTTTATTTGATGATGGGTCTTACATTTCTTTGGCCTATTCCTTGGTTTCCCTTATTTCTTGCAATGTTGTTCTGTTATTCTTGCTGTAATAACTTAATCCTGCTGGGCCTCTTTTAGGCCATCCGTTTATTCCTTCTCCCAATGGCTTGGTATGGCCATTGGTTTGCTTTTATTTATGGGCTCCTATGTCCCTTTTGGCTTTCCCTTGGGCATCCTCGACCCGTTTGCTTTCTTTGGGTTTCCTCGGCCCTTTTGCTAATTCTGCATTCCCATGAGTTTTTTACTAACTTCATTGGGCTTCCCTAGCCCAATAACCTTATTATCATCCTTGGGGTTTATGGGCTTGCCATAAACCCCTTACTTTCTTAGTTTGCATTACTTTGCGCCTGCAGTTGCCCTTTCTCGCTTTTCTACCTCATACACTGCCAATGAGATGCTATTTCTCTCTTTCCGGGCTTCTTCAAGGCCACTTGCCTCTTCAAGACCCATTTGTTTATTTCTTGAGTCTGTAATCCATTATTCCTGCCGTTTGGGCCTAATGGTTTTGCTGTTTGTTTTGTCAATTCTTTGTTGCCCTTGTTATTGGGCTTTCTTTCTTTCCACCTGGATTCTCACAAATGGCCCTCAACACCCTTTAATAAAACTAGCATGTAACCCATTCAAACGCATAAATACATTTAAAATTAAATAATATTTTTATTATAAAAATATAAATATTAGTCAAATTATAAATTAAAAAAAAAGCATGTAACACATACATATGTATAAAAACATTTAAAATTAAACACAATTTTTATCATAAAAATATAAATAAATAGTCAAATTATTATTTTTAAGTAAACATAATTAGTCACAAATTAAAATTCTTGCCTAAATTTAATACTACTTATGATCATTTTTTTGTTCTAATTTTTAATAAGATAGAACTTGTGGTGTTTTTTGTTGTGTGGTTATTTTTATTGAAAATATGTGATTGGTTTTTTTATTTATTTATTTTTATATAATAATTTTATAGTTCATTAATATTAGATTCTTAGTATTTTGCACTCATAAACTCACTTGGCACAAATATTAAAAAACTTTTTTTTTGAGAAATAATTACAACATGCTACTAACTTCGTAACTCGAACTCTTTCCCTCCTACACCGCCAAGCACTTTGTACATGGGGAGATGCTAATTCAACTACAAGGCCTTTGGCGATTAAAAACTTAAGTGGGCACATGGTATAAACTTAAGTGGATAATTATGATGTGGTGTCCACTAAATTTAGACACATGATGCAAAATTGTATTTTAATTTCAAATTCTAATTGAATTTTCTTTAATCTTTGTATATATAAATAAAAGTAAAAGCTCCATTGTAAAACCATCAATGCATGAGGGAAAATACAATAAGTTAAATCACTATTTTGAATTTTTTAGAGGCATAAACTGGACTGGACTCGACCAGTTCACATCAATTCGGCCTAACTTGATCCAAACGGGCCCAAGGGCACGATCTCTCACAGATGGCCATAATTGATCTTCATTATGATATTCCCCTTTTTAGGACATTATTCACACTGCATTTTTTTATTGAATATTTGTTCAAGAGCAGTGTCAATATTGTCACTAAAAAAGGGAATATTATAATGGGGGCCGGTTACAGCCGCCTTTATACAAAAGAAGACTGATGCAGGGTGCTTTGTGCCCCTTATGCGATTCAAATGCAATACCTTGACATGGTATGGGAAGTCTTAGCTTCAACTTGGCCTGGGCTTAAACTTTCTCACTTCATCCAAGGTGACTTTGATTTGTAAAGTGAAAATTTTGGATGGGGCAAACTCTATTTCAGAAAATAGAAAGGTTGGAGTTGTTTCAAGAGTTTTTGGCTTTAGGGTATGAGGATGGGATTTGAGTAAAAGTGTCCATCATTTTATATTGTTTATAATCATATCATTTACATGATTTCGTGTAAATGTTATGACCAAATCATAACAATCCTATTGGATGTACGTGTGTATGGAGTTAGTTACTTAGTTTGATATAATTCTCTTCGTATTATACAGGTTTAATCCATTATTTGATCAAATAGTGTTTTTTAGTTTGTTAGTTGTTGAAGTACTAAATTCATGAAGTTTGTTCAGTCATATCATTTTTATTTTTATTTTTGCTAGGACTTATTTAAAATCAATTAATCATATCATTCTCATGCTTTCATGGCAAGTATATACTTTTTTTGTGTGTGTGTGTGGAGAAAATGGCAAGTATATACTTGAGTGCATGACTAAATCATAAATATTTTTTAACCATAAAAAATATGTTTTTTTTAGCTAGACTTGTTTATCATGAAAGCATAGCCTATCGTATCATTTACCATGCTTTCATGCTATATATTGACTAACTTATAAAAAAGATAAAATACAGATAAAACACTTAGGACATGTTTGGTAGACTGTAATAGACACTGTAATGTAATAGTTATTCCTATGGTTTAGCTATTCAATAGTTTGGTTATGTTTTTATTACAGGAAATAGTCATTCCTTATGAATAGCTATTCTTTAAAATAAGGAATAACTATTCCTCTTTAAAATGGTTGTAATAACTATTCCTTAGTAGATGTAATAATTTCTAATATTAATATATTTCCAAATAAATAAACTTTCCATATCTACCTAACAATTATGGAAATAAAAAATCATCAAAAAATAACTTATCTCTCTAAAATTTAAAATATATTATTTTCTAGGAAATATATTTGTATGAATGAGATATTTCCTAAAATAGATCATAAGTTTTATTTTAATGTTATAACTCACAACCAAACTAATGAATAAGTTTAGTTATTCCATTACAACATATTTTATTCCTGATAATAAAGATTACCATTCCTGTTGTAATCCACATTCAGTGTACCAAACGTACCCTTAGGGTGGCGTTTGGTACGGGTAGAGTTTTAAGATGCTTAGGAATGTTGAAAGATTCTCACGTTTAGTTGCAAATTGTATAAGGGAATTAGATACCTGGGTATCTGGATTCCCACTCAACCCCTTTCTTGTAGGAATGTGGATTCTCTTTAAAACACATGGGCATTCAAATTCCCAAGCTTAAAAAAATTACATTTGTTATAAATTGACAATTTTACCATTTTTCATTTATCATTTAACCAATGGAGATAAAACATAAAAAAAATTATTAATATCTATTCCCTTATCTTTATCTCTTCTTGCCATAACAACTTAAATGCAAAAATAAAATAAAATATTTATATCTCCTATTTGGAATTGGTTAGATGTTAAAATAAAATATTTATACCTCCACCCTTCACCTCTGCCTTGCGCACGTATCTAGCCCAATATCTTATTCAATTCATATTAGCCCATTAATCACCATAATTAAAAGGAATAAAATAGACTCTCTCCTTTTCAATGTGAGATTAAACATTTTCACTAACTCTTCATCTTCCATATTAACTCTCACATCTTTACATTTATGTTGTAATATTTATTCATTTTAATTGATTAATATTAAAATGCTCCAACACATAATGTCATGATTTCCATTAAAAAAAGAAGAATTTAAATAGTTATTTTTATATTATACATGTGATTTTGAAATTTTAGACTATAGTTTTAATAAATTTGTCATAATTTATAGTTTATATTTTGTTTGTCATTATTTACTTGGAGGAATTTTTTTTAAAAATTGATATTAGGTTATAAATATAAGGATAGTATGGAAAAAAAAATAATTCATTTAAAATTCCTAGAAATAAACAAAACATAGGAATAGTTATATTCCAAAGCATCCAAATTGCAAGACATCGCATTCCAAGGAATCTGGATGCCAAGAATAATGTGAATTCTCCGGTACCAAACGCCACTAGGATTTGGACTAATGCAAGCCAAGTTTAAAACTTTTCAAAATTGCTCAATTTGATGGATTTTTTTTTTTTTTTTTTTTTCAAAATAATCAAATCCCTTAAACAATTTCATTAGTTAGCAAGGTTTTGAAACTATTTAGCAATCTAACAAATCGAGTCTATTAGACTCGATTTTGCTCTTTGAAATCGAGCAACGTGAAGTCTAGTTGCAGTTGGAAATCAAGTGTCTCACACTCGAGTTTCATACTTGAGAGTGAAACACTCGAGTTCCATAGTAAAAACTTCACCAACCCATGCCCTTTGATCTTCACAAAAACGCCCTCTGATAATCACAAAAACAACAAACCCAAACCCAAGCAAATCCACCTACAGCAACAAACCCAAACCCAGGCGAATCCTTCATCTCTATGTTTTCTTGATGAAGTTTGTAGCCTGGCAGGGAAATTGAGTTGTGGAGACTCGAGTTTCATGGAACTCGACCTCTTCACACTCGATTTAGCACAACAAAATCGAGTTCTCTGCACTCAATTTGTTAGATTGCTAAATAGTTTCAAAACCTTACTAACTAATGAAATTGTTTGAGGGATTTGGTTATTTTGAAAAAAAAAAATCTCAATTTGATTTTTAAACCCAACTTGGTTCCTAAATCGTTATTCATTTTTCTCATTTTTCTCTTAGTAATTAGGGACCAAGTTGGTCAGTTTTGATGTTAACTGTACTTAGGGGTGTCCACAAGTTGGTTCGGGTCGAGTTTGTGCCCAACCTGGCCTCGACTCGATAGACTCGGGTGGGAGAAATCATAACCCGCAACCGACCCGTATGGAGCTTCGGATCGGTCGGATCGGGTCTTGTTAGTTTCGGGTGCATCTCGGTCGGTTTCGGGTTTGTTACAGGGGTTGAAATCTGGCCGAATTTTGGACAAAATCTTGCCAGATCTCGACAGATCTGGTTGGATTTTTGCCGAAATCTTGTCTGATCTTGACAGATCTGGCCAATATTCCTCCATATCCTTTGAGATCTGGCCAAGATGTTGCAATATTTGTCGAGATCCAACCGAGATCTCTTTATATCGACGGAGTTTTGAGTTTAGGCTTACCAGTTTTCCGCCGAAACACGAGATCTGCGACTTGAAGAGAGAAAGGCATCGGGCGGGTCGGGTGCTTTGGTTTCTCAGACAGGCAAACCGAGACTCGAACCGATGGCATTGGGTCTTTGCGCCGGCAGCCAACCGAACCACTGCTCAGGTCGGGCAGTTATCGAGTCGGAGAGTGTCGGGCCGGTCGGATTCTTCGGGTCCGGGTGAGTCTATTCCCTCATCTGTGTCAAAAGAAAAAGAAAAAAAAGAAAAAAAAAGGAATAGAAGAAGCAAGTTTAACGGTCGACTTGTTGAGAGTTGAGATCCACAGAATCAAATAAAAAGCGCGCGAAAGAGGTTCCTAGGGTTTTTCTCTGCAGAAAGAAAAGCAAAAATCTCAGCAATGGCGATCGACTCTCTCGTCCTCGGTAATCCCTTTTTCCTATTCACAATCTCCCAATTCTCACCAACCTCTAACACTCATAACCACAAACTTTCCTCGTCGATTTTCTGGTTCAGGCGCAGGGCAACAAGTCGGGAAGAGCTGCGTGGTGGTGTCGATGAACGGGAAGCGAATAATGTTCGATTGCGGTATGGACATGGCTTACCACGACCACCGCCGCTACCCCGATTTCTCTCGCATCTCCAACTCTGGCGATTTCGACAGCGCCCTCACTTGCATTGTCATCACCCACTTGTACCTAACTTTCTCAACCCAAGCTTATTGTTTCTTTGTTCATTTTTTTTTTTCAGTTTTGATTGAAATCACTGTATTTTTATTGATTTTGTTAATTGGATAGCCATTTGGATCACATTGGTGCACTTCCTTACTTCACGGAAGTATGCGGGTACAGCGGGCCAATATACATGACGGTGAGTCTTTTACGTGTTCGATGAAATGTTTGGCTGAGATTTTTTTTTTTTTTTATTTATTTATTTATAATTTTTAATTTTTTTATAGGAAAAGTGCTTGACATATATTTGTGAATGATAACTCTAGAATCACGTTTTTTTTTTTTTTTTTGGGCTGGGTTCTAGATGGTAGACAATAAAGTAATTTCATGGTGAGCCCAGATGAGAATCAATAACAATTTGATAATTTAACAGTTGTGAAAAGTATTGTGTATGTAGCATTGCTCATTTGTGAATGAAGAATTATGCTACCTAATTTAGATTCTATGGGCCTGGTCATGGTCTAGCATCTTGGGAGTATTATGTGGGTTGGATTTGGAGACAGCTTACAATCGTGTGAATTGGAATTTTTTGGTATATATGTTGGAGCAGTGTGGTTTTAAGGAAAAAAAAATGGTTGTCTCATATGACATATCTAGCCATGCAATATCTTAGGCTTCCAAAGAGGAAGTTTCATATCTAGCCATGCAATACTTGTGCCATCAGGTAGCCAACCTTAAGTGGTTGGGACATAAGGCGTTTTTATTTTGGCCTAGGGGTGAGGGGACTGATAGTTTGTTTTGGAAGTTAACCCCGAATGGCGTTTTTGATGTGCGCTTTTTCTATAATTCATTATCTGCACCTCCTACCTTTCCTTTCCCATGGAAATGTATTTGGAGAAGTAAGGTACCTAAAAGAGGGTCTTTCTTTTTATGGACTGCAGCTCGAGATAGTATTCTTACTATTGACAACCTTGTAAAAAGGAACTTGTCTTTGGTTAATTAGTGTTGATTGTGCCGTTGCAATGGAGAAACAATGGATCATCTTTTACTTCATTGCAAGTTCGCACATGCCTTATGGAGTGAAGTGTTTTTTATGTTTGGTTTGCAATGGGTGATGCCAAGGACGGTTGTTTCTCTTCTTTTTGTGTGGGAGAATTATTTGGGGTTACACTCTTCTTCGGTCTGGAATATGGTTCTAGCCTATTTGATGTGGCTAATTTGGAGGGAACAAAATACCCGCACTTTTGAGGACATTGAGAAATTTGCAGATTTTTTGAAGTCTTTGCTAGTTGGGACATTGTTTGGGTGGTCTTGTACTTAGGGTTTTACACAATGTATTTCCATTTTTTATTTCGTGCTTCTATCTCTGTTTGATTTGTTTCTAGTACATTTTGTTCATCATCGTGAACATGACGTACTTTTTTTAATGAAGATAACTATTACCTATCAAAAAAAAAAAAAAAAAAGAAGTATATTCCATGCAATTTTTTGTTCTTCCTTACTTTATGTTCTTTGGCTAGTTAGCTAGCAATTTTTTAGAAAGTAAATGATTGAGCAGGGGTGGGAGAGGCACATTGACTTGTCAAATGGCTTATCAGAAGTCTGCATGTGGACTTCCATTATCATGATTGAAATTGGAATTTGATATTTATGTTGAAATTGATTGCACCACAGTATCCAACGAAGGCATTGGCTCCTTTGATGTTGGAAGATTATCGAAAAGTGATGGTTGAACGAAGGGGTGAAGAAGAACAATTTACTTCAGAGCATATTGTGGAATGCATGAAAAAAGGTACATGGATTTCCTTTTTCTGTACCAGCATATTTAATCTTTCTCATTGCCACTTTAAGAATATTTTTTTCCTTTTTTGATAAGACTAGACTTGTGCAATTTTATGATTCCTGCTTTTACTCTATGTTCTTGATGTCCCAGTGGTCATCCTGATTTTACTCTATGTACTTTCCAAATTCAACATCTGCTACTTCTTTCCTCATATATGTCTTTTTCTTTGTCTTGGTTTGGTTCCTCTTTGCAGTTATAGCTGTGGATCTGAAGCAGACTGTGCATGTTGATAAGGATCTTCAGATTCGTGCCTACTATGCAGGACACGTAAGGCTTCTGAAGTTCATCTATAGATTATATTTTCTGTTGACAGCCGTGTTTCGCTTTCAATTGGACTTATTAGCCTTCTCTTTTAAAACTTCCAAAAATGTGTTATAATCTTTCTAGCATCTTTTATCTTGTCCATGACAATTTCATTTTTATTCTTACCTACATATTTTGTGATGTGGGAGACTCAAGAAGATTTTTCTTTAGTATTATTCATTTTTTGCAGGTCGGTGTATTTTTGTGTTTTTATGTTTTAGGCCCCAGTAGTTTATTAGGCTATTAGTATTTTAATATTTGGAAGCAAGGTTATTTTTGTAATAAGGCAATTAGGTTTTTCTATGCCAATTAGAACTAGGGTTTCCTATATAGGCAAGCCATTGTACTCCTTTTAGAGATGATTTATGATTAAGATTTTGATGAATGAAAAAAATGGCCTTTTGGTTTCTTAGGTTTGGTGCTGACTCCAGCCAACTCTATGTGTTGTTTCCTAGTGGTTTTCCTTGCTTGGTGCTAACTCTAAGCCAGGCCTAGGTGCTGACTCTTAGGTCATATCCCTTTATTTTCCTATCTTTCAATTTTACTGTTCAATTGTTATGGCTGTCTTGCGTCAAACTCCAAGTACTATTGTTGGTGAGTACCTCTTTATCCACAAGCTTCCTTATCCTGCTTGAGCCACTCTATGTTTACTTGGTATTTGGGTGCTGCACTTTTGTGGCTGCTCCCCTCCCCATGTTTGACACCTTAAGGAAAAAGAAATCTAGGAATTAAAGCTCAGTTTTACTGTACC
The DNA here is from genome assembly GCF_932294415.1 of Quercus robur. Taxonomy (NCBI): domain Eukaryota; kingdom Viridiplantae; phylum Streptophyta; class Magnoliopsida; order Fagales; family Fagaceae; genus Quercus; species Quercus robur. The sequence continues at coordinate 28,779,475 of NC_065536.1, read as the reverse complement.
GGCTTATGCATTTGGTGAAGGTGCATTTTGGAATTCTATGAATTTTAATTTGTACGAGCTATGGTTTAAAGAGGTGGTACTCTAATGTTTTGATCCCCTCTTTTTGCTAGGTATATTTGACCCTTAATTAGTTTCCTTTTTTTTATGCCATTTGGGATTTTCTGTTTGATTGGGACCTTGGTCTGTCGTCAAGCTCAAGTAGACAGCTTTTCTTTCTGATTAGATTAAAGACTTCCTCATTGATTGACACTTATTATCAAATTAAGATGGATTTGCGGTCAAGTCCTTGACTTTGGTCAGTGCAGGACAGATTAGGAAATCTGCCTAGGGATGCTTATGTAATGGGCTCTAGGGTTTGAAACTTGAGGTTTTAGGCCTCCCAGGGGTTATGAAGAAAGCATTTTGGATTTGTAGGTTGGTTAGGGTTCCAAAAGGATAGAATTTAATTGCAAAGGACAGATACAGAGAACAACAAGTTGCAGGGTTTTCCAGAAGCATTTGATATAATTTTTTTTTAAAGGTCTGAAACGGAGACCAACAGGTTACAGTATTTTCCAGAAGCAGTGGAAAATTACGGTTTAGTGTTATGTTTTCAGTGTAAGTGGCTTGCTGCATCAGGAAACCAAGAATCACTCTGACAGTGACGACATCAACTTGACCCTTCTTCCATGGCTGATTCAGAAAATCTGTTACATAGTATCGATACAGAGCATAATCATTAACATCTAGTTAAAGTTACATCATTATTGATAATTTTGACATGGCTCCACGAGATGATCTTTAACACAATCAATTCCTTAAGTAAGTCACTTTCAATGCTTTCCATAAATGACTTTGAGATAGCAGTCTGTTTATGTTTCTTTTCAATGATTATTCTAGGCTCATCTCAAGTTGTTAATTTAGCCTCCTTGTTATTTATGTCCCTAAGGTTCTTGGAGCAGCAATGTTTTATGCAAAGGTGGGAGATACTGCTATGGTTTATACAGGAGACTATAATATGACACCAGATAGACATCTTGGAGCTGCTCAAATTGATCGACTGCAGCTGGACCTTCTTATATCAGAGTATGGAATATGTGTGTTTAGATTATTATGCTTCTCTATTTGTTGTTGTACTGCCTATCTGCCATTGTAAAAAAATATCTATGTTTTCACTCTTCCTATTTTTGTTTCTTATCCAATTTTCTCATTGATATTTTCTTTCTTTGAGATATACTTCATTGTTGTCAATGTGGATTAGGGAGACTTCATAGACAACATTCTGAATTGATAGTCAGACTTTGCTAATGGTTTATGATAGTTTCTTGCCTTTTGGGTGTTGTCATCACAGTTGTAGTTGTCATATGGGGTTAAGTCAAATTTATTTATGTCCCTCTTAAATGCCTTAAGATAGCAAAATCAAAGGCAGACTTGAAGGTGAGACTGGTTCTCTATAGGCCACTACATAGTAGACACTGGTTTTCCTTTCTCTCTCTTCATTCTGTGTGTGTTTAAGTGATTTTGAATGGGTGGATGGGCACAAGTCTTCCTGTAAGATTTAGAACAATGATAACAAAATCAGTGGATATTGAACTGGAAAATATATCTATGAATTTGACATCTATGTATATAGTTATTTAATAAACATCAAATTTTCCTCTTTGTTTTATTCATTTATTGGTATAATCGAACATCAAACCATTGAAGCTCCTTTCTTGATCTTTTTTTTCCCCATGAGAACATATGCATTTTACTAAGACCACCACCACTGAGGGGTTCAACATCTCACTCTTTAGGTAATACCTATGAAGGGATTGAGGATATGGGGATTGGCCCCCAGAAATTATAGCTGCAAGTCCAAAGGACTAAGTTGTGAGAAGCCCTATTAGCTATTCTAGGTGCGAAATTTACCAACTCAATTTCAAAAAGAAGCTCCATTCTTACTGAGATATTATCATCTAAATGATTGGTTTTTTGGACAAACTGTAATTTTCTATTTTAATGATATTCCTGTTGCAGGTCCACATATGCAACGACTATACGTGACTCAAAATACGGTCGGGAGAGAGAATTTCTTAAAGCTGTATGGAACATCAATACTATCATATTTCAAATATTCTTATATTTCTACTGATTTTTGTTGCATCAGTTCTTGTCCCTTTTGTTCTCAATTTTAGTCTTTGGGATATACAAGTTATGGAACTTTTGAGCCTTTAAAATATCTTTATACCATTACCAATGCCCCAGTTGGTCCTATACATGTGACTTGCTATCATGAAAAGAATTGTAATAGCTAAATGATGGTGTGCAATATTTGTTAGCCATTGATCAACAGTTAAAAAATGGGTCACGGTCACATCGTCGGCATCAGTGGGCGAAACATAATCGTTTTTCCCCTTTGTCTGAGCTGGGTACTGAGTTTGGGGAAGGGGAAGATTGAGTTGAGGCTTTTAGGTCAGTGGCTTCTGTTGGTCTTAGTCCTAATGATTTTGGGCCCCTTTTCCTACTGTGGGACAACAGTGGAGCTGATAACTGTGATGGTGGTAGTGGGGTGAAAGATAATTGTCTTTTGGAGTGTAATCCTGTGACTCGGTGGGATCCCAATACTATTGGTGAGGTGGTGTTGATTCAGGATGATGCAGAAGGGGCTCAGGTGGCAGAAACTGAACCAAATTCAAGTTGGGTGTCCCAGCTGATGAAAGATTTTTGTAATATGGTGGGTTTTCCTATTGTGAAACATGAAGTTCAATGTCTGGCTTTGTTCTGCCTTCTCGAACAAGAATGTCTCAAGGTGATCGATGATGGAGTGCCTAAGCAACCTACAAACTCAGGGTCACGAGGTCTTAGGGAGCTTAAGGGGCTCATTTCGAATGTTAATTATGATGGTGTCTCTTCTAGGAGTAGGAGCAGAGCTCCTTTGAATGCTGTGGGGGTTGTTGGTAGTTTTAAATGAATTTACGTCTTCTTTCTTGGAACGTAAGGGGGCTTAACAATCCCCGGAAGAGACTGGTCTGTAAGAATCTTCTAAAAGAGTGGAAATGTGACATTGTTTATCTTCAAGAAACGAAAGTAGCTTCTATCGACACTGCTTTTGTTCGAAGTCTATGGGGAAGTCCTTTCATTGATTGGGTTGCTTTGGATGCTGTCTAGACTTCGGGAGGGGTCTTGCTGGTTTGGGACAAGAGGGTTTTTGAAAAGTTGGATGTTATTGTTGGACAGTTTTCTGTCAATGTCTTATTGAAAGGGGTGGTGGATGACTTTGTTTGGGCCTGTACAGGTGTATATGGCCCCAATGATGACGGTCAGTGGTCTTATTTGTGGGAGGAGTTATTACGGGTGCGCGCCACGTGGCCTATGGCATGGTGTTTAGTAGGGGATTTTAATATTATCAGGTACCCAAGTGAAAGACTTGGTTGTGAGTCGTTCAGCCCTGCTATGTTTGCCTTCTCGGACTTTTTAGAGAGCAATTCTTTAGTTGATTTACCTTTAGAGGGGGTTCCTTTACATGGTTTAGAGATTCTGGTATCCCCTCTATGTCAAGAATTGACAGGGCTTTGGTTTCTCTAGATTGGGAGGAACATTTTGAGAATAGATCCCAACGGGTGCTTCCCCTTGTTATTTCAGATCACTGTCCGCTTTTGTTGGAAGCTAGTGTTGTTCGACGAGGCCGAAGTGCCTTTAAATTTGAAAACATGTGGTTACAAGTTAAGGGTTTTGTTGATAGAGTTCAACAATGGTGGATTGGTTATAGTTTTACGGGCTCTCCAAGTTATATTTTGGCACAAAAGTTGAAGGCTTTGAAAGCTGATTTAAAAAGGTGGAATAGGGAGGTGTTCGGTGATTTGGCTTTTAGAAAGAAGAATTTGCTGACTGAACTTATGGGTTTAGATGCTAGAGAGGAGTCGGTGGGTCTATCGAATGAGGATCAATATTGTCGCATTCAACTCAAAGGGGACATAGAACATTTGGCTTCTCTTGAGGAAATTTCCTGGAGACAAAAGTCTTGTGCTTTGTTTGTGAAGGAGGGAGATAATAATAATTGTTTCTTTCATAGATTAGCAAATTCCCATAGAAATGCTAATCTAATTAAGAGGATAGAGGTGGATGGTGTTCTTTATGAGGATGAGGCTGATGTGCGCTCTCAGTTAGTTCTCTTCTACCAGGGGTTGTATGAGGAAACTGAGGTTTGGCGTCCTACTATGGATGGGTTAGATTTTGCATGCATTGAAGAGGAAGAGAGGTTGTCCTTATAGAAGGAGTTCTCAAAGGAGGAAGTTTTCCAGGTATTAAGGGAGATGGAGGGTGATAAAACCCCTAGTCCTGATGGTTTCACCATGGCTTTTTTTCACAAATGTTGGAGTGTTGTGGAAAAGGATGTCATGGACTTCTTTGATTACTTTCATCAGCACTCTGTGTTTGAAAGGTCTATGAATGCTTCATTTCTCACTTTAATTCCTAAGAAGTGTAATGCTGTTAACATTAAGGACTTTCGCCCCATCAGTTTGGTGGGTAGTGTGTACAAGCTGCCATCCAAGGTGTTGGCTAATAGGTTGAGGGCAATTCTGGATAATCTTATCTCTGAGTCTCAAAATTTCTTTGTTGGTGGAAGGCAGATCTTGGATTTAGTGCTTATTGCAAATGAATGTCTGGATAGCAGGTTGAAAAGCAGATTACCGGGTGCGGTTTGCAAGCTTGACATTGAAAAAGCATATGATCATGTGAATTGGGAGGCCTTGTTTTATTTGTTGGGCCGGATGGGTTTTGGGTTGAAATGGAGGGGGTGGATTAGGGCTTGTGTTACTTCTGTCCGCTTTTCAGTCCTGGTAAATGGCTCCCCTGAAGGTTTTTTTGGAAGTTCTCGTGGATTGAGACAAGGGAATCCATTATCCCCGCTTCTGTTTCTTTTGATAATGGAGGTTTTAAGTAGACTGTTGAAGAAGACAGAGGAATGTAATCTTATTCGGGGTTTTCAGGTGGGCTCTGTGAACTCTGTTGGTGTGCGTATCTCCTATTTGTTATTTGCTGATGACACTATCTTATTTTGTGATGCTTCTAGAGAACAGCTTCTGTCCATAAGGTTAGTGTTGTCTTGTTTTCAAGCTTTTACGGGTTTGAAGGTCAATGTTGGGAAAAGTGAGATTGTCCCTATTGGGGAGGTGAATAATCTAGATGCACTGGCTAATATTCTCCATCGTGGAGTGGGCAGTTTGCCTATGAAATATTTGGGGATGCCGTTGGGGACTTCTTTTAAGACAGCTTCGATTTGGAATCCTATTTTGGAGAAAATGGAGAAGAAGCTATTTGGGTGGAAGCGTCTCTATTTATCTAAGAGTGGTAGGCTCATGCTCCTTAAGAGTACTCTCTCAAGCCTCCCAATGTACTTTTTATCTCTTTTTAATATTCCTAAATCTGTGGCTGCTAGATTGGAAAGTATTCAGAGGAACTTTCTTTGTGGGTCTTTTAAGGGGAGTTTCAAATATCCTTTGGTGGCTTGGGGATAAGAAGTGTGGTGTCTTTTAATCAAGCTTTATTAGGGAAATGGTTATGGAGATATGGTCATGAAGTTACCCATCTTTGGTGGCGAGTTATCTCCACAAAATATGGTGAGGGTCAAGGGGGGTGGTGTACTAAAGTGTGCAGGAGGACTCATGGGTGTGGCCTATGGAGAAGCATTAATGAAGGGTGAGAGAGCTTCTCTAAGCATCTGTCTTTTGTTGTGGGTGAAGGCACTCGTATCTGCTTTTGGCACGATAGGTGGATTGTGGATAATACTCTAAAAGATCTCTGAGGTTCTGTGGATTCCTGAAGGGGGTACTATTAGAGTATGGGATTTAAGGTTTTATAGAGCTTTTGAAGATTGGGAGCTAGTTGCATCCTATTCCCTATTCCAGCTTATCCAAACTCGTATTCCTTGGGGTGATAGGAGCGATACTCTTTGTTGGCGGTTAAAAGGTGATGGCAAGTTTGACATCCGGTCTTATTACCATGCGATTTGGGGTGCTTCGAATTCTTTATTTCCTTGGAAAGGTGTTTGGAAATCAAAGATTCCTAGGCGAGTGGCGTTCTTTTTGTGGACTGTTGCACATGGTCGGATCCTCACTTTGGATAATCTAATGCTTAGGGGTTGCCCGTTGGCTACTTGGTATTGTATGTGTTGTTGTGGTGGGGAGTTGGAAGACCACCTTCTTCTTCATTGTCCTGTTACTCATTCCCTATGGACTTTTATGCTTCAGGCTTTTGGTATTCATTGGGTTATGCCAGGTTTAGTGGCGGGGTTGTTATCTTGTTGGCATCAGTGGCTTGGGAAACATAATTCGGACATTTGGAATTTGGTTCCAAGGTGCTTAATGTGGATTGTGTGGTTGGAACGTAATCGGCATTCCTTTGAGGATAATGAGAAGACGTTGGATGAGTTAAAAGTTTTATGCGAACGTAGTCTTTTGGAGTGGTCTTGTTGTTGGGGTTTTACTGATTGTTCTTATCTCTCTGAGTTTATGCTTCCCTTAGCTTAGTTTCCTGATTACTCTTTTTGTTGTGCTGTTTGTCCTTTTTTTTTCTTGATTGTTCATCATCATGAACAACTTGTACTTTTCCTTATTTTCTCATTAATAATAGTTTTCTGATTACCTATCAAAAAAAAAAAAAAAAAAGAGTAAGAAAGTCTTCATATTTTGACCGATCCAAGGTGAAAAGTGGGGTTGCTTCCCACTTTTCACCTTTCTCAGTAGCATCTTTCGCTTACAATAGATAAGTTCTTTGTTGGGTAAGTGGTTATGGTGTTTTGCTACTGAAACAGATGCTTTTTGGAGGAGGGTTGTAGAGCTTAAATAGGGTACTAATTGGGGTGGGTAGTGTTTGAAGAGGTTAAAGGAGGGTGTAGGGTTTGTTTATGGAAGTATATTTGATCGGGATGGAATTACTTTGCCAGGTCTGTGTCATTTTTCGTTGGCAAAGGAACTGATGTTCGCTTTTGGCTTGACTGGTGGTGTGGTAATGGGGTTTTAGAGGATGTTTGATGTAGGACAAATTGGAGAAATTTGTCTGTGTGGTTGTGGTGGGTTAAGGGTGGCTATTTGTTTATTATCGTGCATTAATATATTATTACTTTTTGTAAGGAATTATCTAAACAGGGATCTAAAAAAGCAGAGATAAAATAAATAAATGAATTGTTCTATTTAGTATGTTTCGCATTAAATATTCAAAGACCATGGGCAGGGCATGATCCAGAATTTTCAGTGACTGATATAGAGAACCAAATTTAAATGCATCACTCCCATTTCCTTTTCTTTCTTAATAGTAATTTTCAAACTTTCTTTTGATATGCATGTGGTCTGCATATGTTTATTTATTTCTTGTGTTATTGACCTGATTATCATACTTTTTGAACTCACATGAAAACCTTTTTAGAGTAATATTATGTGTATTTATTTGTTTGTCTCCTAGTTTAAGGTTTTGCGTGTCTGACCTACAATGATTCTTTGTTTTTCCTGCTTAACAAATGGATGTAGGTTCATAAATGTGTTGCCGGTGGAGGAAAGGTGCTCATTCCTACATTTGCACTAGGAAGAGCTCAGGTGTTCTAATCAATATATTTATTAATTTTACTTTCTTTGATTGTGATTTCTTTTTTTTTTTTGATAGGTATGAAAAAGTTTTATTGAACAAGGATAAGCATGAAAAATACACAAGGTTCATGATAGTAAACAAGTAGAAAAAAGAGGTAAAAATAAGCAAATAAACACTAAGCTATACTAAGAGACAAAAGAAAATCCGTGATAGTAGAACAATCTGAGAGGCCCCAACACTAAGACTGATCAAAGAGGGTCCGTCTACATAAATCTAACAACTGTCCAATGATTTCCCTGTATTCTCAAAAGAACGCCGATTCTATTCAGTCTAAATATTCCACATTAAACAACCCGGAACTAGATTCCAAATATCAGAATTATGTTTCCCAAACCAATGATACCAACAAAAAAATAAGTCTACAACGGAACCTGGCATGACCCAATCAATCCCAAATAGCCGAAGCATATACATCCATAGAGAATGAGCAACTGGACAAGAAATCAGCAAGTGATCCACAGATTCCTCATTACAGCAACACATACAACAATGATTTGCCAAAATGCAGTCATGGAGCATAAGATTATCCGAAGTAAGGATTTGACCATGAGCTGCTGCCCATATAAAGAATGCCACCCTTTTAGGAACTTTTACTTTCCAAATGCCCTTCCAAGGGAAAGTAGGAAGAGTTGCATTTCGAATCTTATGATAAAAAGACCAAACATCAAACTTCCCACTTCCATTAAGACACCAAAAAAGTCTATCACTACCTCCACCCCTAGGAATTTGAGTTTGAATGAAGTGAAGAAGGGAATAGGAAGTCGCCAACTCCCAATCATTAAATTCCCTATAAAATCTTGAACTCCATACTCTATCATTATCACCAATTGGAGGACTTAACACTTCAGAAATACAAGCTTCCTTATTGGCTGAACACAAATAGCTGAGGATAAAGAGATTTGAGAGTCTAATTTTCATGATCTAAATCCACAAAAAAATGAATTTTAAGTACATGATTAACTTATCAATCTAACAAACATCAATTAGAGTGCCTAAATCTTTTCTTTAGAACCTTAGTGGATTGGCTGTTTGCTTTGCGAAACCAATCATTCTCTTCTTTTTTTTGATTTTCTTGACTTATGTAATTTTTGTACTTGATTTGTTGACCCCCTGTACACTTCTTGTGTACTATGGCATCCCTTTTTTTATATCAATAAATCTTATTACTTATCAAAAAAAAAAAGACTAAATCTCAAAATTAAATAAAACTCCAAATAAATAAACTCTTAAATATTCTTTGCATAAATATCCTTAACTAGAGAGAAAATTCAATGTCATCTAGTCCGAAATAAAACAGGAACAGCTAAAGTTCTGTAAATAATGTCAACTACGGTCAAAGTCATTTAAGTTCTCCATAACTCCATCTTCACTCACCACCGAGTACCCCAAGGCTATAAATCCTAGCTAAACCTTAATCTAAAAGTTATCAATGAAAGAGTGAACTACACAGCCCAGTAAGCTATTGTACATAACATGCAACTAAATAGAGTCAAGTTATACATTTTGAATCTTCATGTTAACTTAGTAATCTTAAATATAGTTCCAAAGCATATAGGATGCTTAAGTTTTTATTTTTATTTTTTATTAATCCTTACACATTTTCCCCTCTTTTTGTGTTCTTTTGCTTGTCCTTATCTTTTCTAGTGCCTTAGTGCATTATAATACCATGCCCTTTATGTGTGTGTGTGTGTGTTAAAAATGTATCTTAGATATCTCACCTTAGCTCAATATTTATATAGTATGAGTTCATTATGAACTATTCTCTAGTATTATAAAATTGTTGTGCAATATTTTTTTTGATAACCTTATCCATTATCAATTAGGAACTCTGTATCTTGTTGGAGGATTACTGGGAGCGAATGAATTTAAAGATTCCTATTTACTTCTCTTCAGGTTTGCTCTATTAGATTTACTCCTTTTTTAATTGCATGATACTTGGCCACAATGTATGTGGCGATCTATCAAATGCTGAGTTTCTTTTGAACCTTATCGTTTTGAATGCATGAGTTATATATTGAGATAAATAACAGGTTCCTGAATAATGGCATTATGTATATGTAAATGGTGGCATATTACTTCTATGTATAAGAAAAAATTCGTAGTAGAATTATCGTGGTGGTTATATAGTCCATGCTCTTTCAATTTATCTCTTCCTTGTGGTGTTTTCCCCCTGAATTGATGATATTATTTTTTGTTTTTCTTCATTTAGGTCTGACTATGCAAGCCAATATGTATTATAAAATGCTTATCAGTTGGACCAGCCAGAAGGTGAAAGAGACATATTCTACACATAATGCATTTGATTTTAAGCATGGTACGTCTACTTTTTTATCTGCTATTGAGAGATGGTATTAAATTTAAGTTGTTCTGTAGGATTTGCAGTTACTGTTTCTTCTGGTGTGTTTTCACAGTAAAAACTATTGAATTAATGGTTTTCTGAAGCTTCTCAATCAGCTAGTATCAGTTTCCTTTTTCACAAGATTAATTTCTTAAGCTAGTCTACAGCAAGGCTTCCCATTCTTCTTGTTACAGCCTCTCAGAATTTTAAGCTGCATACTTAATAGGGGATAAAAACTCTGAGGACAATTGAATTCATTTAGCCATATTTTACTGCTTTAATTACTAGTGTAGTTTTTCAATGAGAAAGACTACATTTCATTAGATGAATAGCTTATTTTCCCATTTAGTATTTACAGAAAAACAAGGGACAATCTGATCTTTCACATATTGAATTGCTTGCTACAACTGAATCCTGTCATGTAGTCATTTTAATTTACTACAAGTGGTAATATAAATTTCTTCCATGGACTCAATTCAATAGCAATAAAACTTGTATGACCAAATCTACTTTAAAAAAAAAATATATATATATATATATATATATATATGGATCCTACTTCCAATCAAGAAAAATCTTGATTGTTAATTACACTTAATGGTAACCTCCTAGTCTTAAAGAAAGCAATACAAGAAAGAAACACAGGAATTGATAAATCAGAACACATAACATAGAAGGAGATCCTTTTTTTTTTTTTTTTTTTTTTTTTTCAATTTTCACAAAAAAAAAGGAAATTAAAATTTTCAGGCAAGAATATAGGGAATGACTAAGTCTTTCTGGCTTTCTTGAACTTTCTTCAAGTCCACTTGCAGGCTCTTCTCTGTCCGGCACCCCTTTTTCTTATTTCCAATGATATGGTCTTCTCTTTTCTTCAGATTTTCACCTTAAAAAGCTCCAGGCCTTCAACAGAAACTATTTCATGCTCTTTTTAGGATATTCATCTTATAATGAAAATTTTCTCACATGATTTCAGCAGAGTTTCTGCCCTCTCTTCCCACAAATTTTCTTTTAATTCAAGCAGAGTATTCTCAACTTTTTTCTCAGAACTCTCTATCTCTCAATTTTTTTCCTGAAGTGCAGCCCCCTCCTTATTAGAGCAAGCTATGTGAGTGTTTTGATTTAACTTAGCCTCCAAAATTCCTATCACAGAGATCCAGCCACAGTTTCATCTTCATAAAAAACATTTCCCCACTGGATCTCTAGTTCTCTCTCTCTCTCTCTCTCTCTCTCTCTCTTCCGCCTAGCACCTTTCTATAGTTTTGACTTGTACAATTGATATGCCATTGGTTTTCTTTGTTTGATAAAATCACAATTAGCATGACATAGTACATGTTCTCACCAGATTCTGTTTCTGTGATAAATAAATCTCACCAATGGATTTAATTTTTAAGTTTTGCAATTAAAAGTATTAGAAACGCAAAATCATTACTATTTTCTCTGTTTCTAAAACTAGAAAAAAATACACTATCGCTATTCAGTAACTACTCCCTTTCTATGATATAAACTGTAATTTTTCATTCCCACAATAGCATGTTTAGATTGCTTGCTTCACTATCTAAATAATTTAAACTTCTCAAGTCTTTACTTGTGTTTATTTTTGTACTCCTTCCCTCAAGCTTTCCTGGTCAGAATTTTTTAAAGGGTAAAAAACTGGTCTCACTGTGTTTGTATAGATAATTATCATTTCAAATAGTGCTCTCAATATCATTTAATTCATTGGAATTTATATTGCATTGCATGATGGTTAATTATTTGATAGGTTCTGTGCCTTACTGATTGTGTTTGGATATTGCAGTTCTTAATTTTGATCGTTCTATGATAGCTGCTCCTGGACCCTGTGTTCTTTTTGCCACACCTGGTTGGCTCAGTGGCGGTTTTTCACTTGAGGTTTTTAAGCACTGGGCTCCATCTGAAATGAATCTTGTTACATTGCCTGGGTACCAACCTTATTATTTTTTCCCTATTGGTTAAGAATGATTTTACGTAGTTTGGAACCTAAATAATGATTTTTCTTACAATCTGACTTCCAACTCTCTGAAACGGTGGCAGGCAACCATTTGATGTGAGTCACCTGGTAAATCTATAATACTGTTATACTTATCAAAAAAACTATAATGCCGATATAAATGTTAAAATGAAAAACACAATGTCTTGTTCATAGGTTTATTTATACTGTTTCTTCACATTCTGATGTTACAAATCAAACATGCTGGCATTGGTTTAAAAAATCTTGGATTAAAGGTCTCTCAAATGGTATGAGGTATCTATCATTTAGTTAAACCCACTCACTTGCATCACTCTTCTCATAAGGTGATACTCAAGGTTAAACTCATATCTAACTACTGAAGTTATTGTAATGTATCTTCATATGCTATTTTTGCATGCTGAATAGAGATGTCAAATTGTTAACTGCATGAAGCTCGGTTTATAATTTATGCATTGTGATTGATACCTCTGTTAAAATAGGTTGAAGTGAATCCAAATTTGAAGCATGCCCCATCATGCATTCCCTCTGATATTCTTATTTGATTTTCTGAGTTGGAAATGTACACTAGTACTAACCTCCTGACAGAACGAATTCTTATTGTACAGCCTCTAGTAGCATGTATTCTAAACTTTTTCTCTAGGTGCATATGAACTTGAATCACAGAGATTATGTTTCTCTTGGATGAAACATTAAATTTGAAGCTTCTTAAGTTTCAAGAAAAATTAACTGAGAATTGACAATCCATTTAAGTATGATTCTCAGTTCAAAGGTACATGATGTCCTTTATTATCTGAAAATGCTGGATTGTAAAGTTAATCTTATATGAACCTAATAAGTAGCACAAATGCAACACTTCTTGGGTGCTTCTAGACACTTATCAGCACACATCCAACTCTAGGATATGGCCATCTTTACAAAGTAACAGGGAGGTAACTGTAGGAAAAAAAAATACAAAAAATGTTTTTAACATACATTCTGATCCTTTTGTCTTTGAATCTTCAATGGATAATGTAGGAATGCTTGTTTGATAAAATTTCTAACTAGTGCACAAATGAGCATCTGTGAGAGCTTGCCAGGGCCACTCTATGCAATTTTACACAAAACATGCGGCCCCACTCATATACATGTTACAAACCCACCAACAACTGATGCTCTCATTCCTCAAAGTTATTATAAGTTACAACTAAAATGCTATTAGTTTCTCAGAAAAAAAAGGCTATTAATCTTCGTTGCACTATGCCTATTGTAGGTACTGTGCGGCTGGAACCATAGGACATAAATTGATGTCAGGTAAACCCACCAAAATTGATCTGGACAAGAATACTCAACTTGATGTGCGATGCCAGGTTCATGTTTATCTCTTAATTCACATATACTTTCTGCATCTTATCATTTTTTTTAATGAGTTTTGTCCTTATTAAATGGTGTTAAGATTCCTCTTGTTTTATCTTAACCTATATATAAATTGGCTAACAAAAAAGTAGGTTTGATGATGCTTGGAGCTTGAAGACAATTTTATCTTGATATACTATTGTTTAGTTTTAGAAGTCAATTGTATTTTTATTAATCAATTGGATTTTATTTAGGTCTTATTAGTTGATTAGGTTATTAGTATTTTATTTAATTTCTTAGTGTCAAGAGTATATTTGCAATTCACTAATTGGATCTCTTACGTCAATTAGAATTTAGGCTGAGTCATAGTAGTTTATATAAGTATACTATTGTACTCTTATGGAGACAAGTTTATACTTTGCTTGATTAATAAAAAAAATTTATTGAAATTTTCCAATGGTCTTGTTCTGATTCCAGCTAACCCTAGGTGCTGATGCCTAGGTTATTTTATTTAAAGTTTTTTTTTTTTTTTTTTTTTTTTTCAATTGTTTTTTTACATCCGTTTTAGTGTTGTCCTGCATCAAATTTTCTCATCGGTGCTTGCTTGTTCTACATCATAAAGCCTCCTGCCTTAGGCTAGGCCCTTCATTGATTGTTTTGTTTTTGAGCTTGGCCAATTAATTTAAGACTGAGCCTCCTCTTCACTCTCCATTCTATCTGTTTCTGTTTCATCTGGAATATTAAATCTGGTTTCTGTTTTTTAGGTTTGCTAATTTTGTTAGGAAAACTTTGCACGAATCACTTTTTCTCCATTAGTTATGGCAGCATCTATGCCCAGCACCCAGGAAGAAAAAAGAAAATCAAGATTCTAGCATCCTTTTCATCTGAAATAGTAAATCGATGTGATAAAAAAAATTGTAATATTATGATCTTGATATATATTCTTGAAGGGCGAAGCCACAGTTTAGGGCAGGAACTGCCACTACTTACGATGAAAATATTAATTGACACATGAAACCAACACCAAGATGATCTTGGTCTGAGAGTGAGGAAATAGTTGAGCTACAGTACTTTCTCTGTGATATTCAAGATTATTGCTCTTCATGAAATGAATGGATTTCAAAAGAAGAACAAGAAAGTGGGGTTTAAGAATGGAACTGATGAACATAGTTTCAGCTTCAAGATTTCATTCAATTCCTTCTCGTTCCTCCTTTTGGTGAAAGTTTGGATAGGAGTCAAAAGGAAGAATTTCTGTTGTTTGGAGCCATTCTTTGCTATTCCATTTGGAATTTAAGGAACCGGGTGCTTTTGAAAGGTTGTCGATCAATCATGATGAGTTGGTCCCTAGAATTCTAAAGCTTGTAGATGAGCACAAGCTCACCAGAAGGCCTGCTGTCACCCAATTACCACTGAGTCTTTTTCCCTAAAGTTGTCTCCTCCAGATAGATTGGCCTTAAAAATTGATGAAGATGGAGCGGTTGGCCCCACGTTCTCTTTGACAGCTGTTATGGCAAGAACCTGGAGAGGGGAGCTGGTATTTGCTTGCTTTCAGAGAGTAAACACCACCTTCCCTCTCCAAGTTGAAGCTAATGCCATTAAGTGGGCTCTGATTCTGTCCTCGAGGCTGGTGGCCAATTCCATTTCCATTGAGACCCCAAGATTTGCCATGATGTCCTAGCTGACCCCAGTTTGATCCCTCCTTTCAGAATTAGAGCCATTTGTCTTAGACATTCGTAAGCTGCTTTCTGATGCTCCTAATGTTTCTGTTTGTTGGGTGTAAGAAATGTAAATGGAGCAGCACATTTGCTTGCCAAATGGTTTCTTAGCTGTAACATGTTTGGTTCTTTTGATGTAGGTTGCTGCCCACCCTGTTTTGTTTCTGTTATGAGGGACAAGGCTGTTATCTCTGTATATTTTTTTTGGTTTTGCTCAAGAAAATCTTTCATTCATTAAAAAAAAAAAAAAAAAAAAAAAAAGACAGTTTGCTCTGTCTATTGCTTAAAATAACAGTAAATTGCTTGTTAAATCTGTGTGAACGAGTCTACCTGTTGAATGGTCCCTTTTAACTCCTTAAATGAGATACAATATGCATACTCTTTAAATAAAGCTCTCTCTCTCTCTCTCTGTGAGGAACTGAAATGCTTTTGTGTTAAAAATTTTCCCATTCTCGAAAGTTTGCCTGAACATGTGTTTTATATTGCCAGATTCATCAATTGTCTTTCAGTCCTCATACAGACGCCAAAGGGATCATGGATCTTGTCAAATTTCTCTCCCCCAAGCATGTGATACTAGTACATGGTGAAAAACCTAAGATGGCTACCCTAAAAGGAAGAATACATTCTGAATTGGGAATTCCATGTGATGACCCTGCGAACAATGAGACAGTTAGTATTTCTTCAACTCATTATGTGAAAGCAAGAGCCTCAGACACTTTTATCCATAGTAGTTTGAATCCAAACTTTAAGTTTTCAAAAAGCATTTCAGAAGATGAATCTGGTTCGTGTTTGAAAGATAGAAGGTTCATGCCGCAGCTGCAAGTATCGGACGAAAGGACAGCAAAAGGGATCTTGATTGAGGAAAAGAATAAAAAAGCAAAGATTTTACACCAAGACGAGCTTCTTCTCATGTTGGGAGAAAAGAAGCATGAGGTTCGGTTTGCTTACTGTTGCCCCATAAATGTTAGCAACTTGGAAGAGACCAAAAGCACATCAGATAATGTGCTTTGCACATCTGACAGATGCTCTTGGCTTCAACTGTTGAATAATAAACTTTCAGGTGAAATTTCTGGTGGAAACATCCAAGATTTCGGGGAACATCTTCAAGTAGAATCATTTGACATATCTGTTTGTCTGAATGACAAATGCCCTTACAGAATAATTGAAAGTCAAAATAAATCTGAAGCAGTGTTTTTTTGCTGCACTTGGTCAGTCGCAGATGAGAAGCTTGCGTGGAAAATCATTTCGATAATGGATAATTTTGATTGTGAATCTCATTGAGTTATATATTGTGAATTTTGATTGTGAATCTCATTGAGTTATAATGGAGAATTTTGATTGTGAATCTCATTGAGTCATATATGGTGAAGTCTGCCATGAGTTACTTTCTGTAATCAATTTATGACATCGATCATAAAGGAATCACCTAATAAAACAGTACGATTCTTGTGAGTAAGTTTTGTCTTTATTTTTATTTATGTTCCAATGATGGGGTGGTAGGTTAAAGTACCATGCTAGTTAACCGTTTCAATGTTTGGGAACTTTTTCTTAAGTCAAGGCGTGCAACTTCTCTGATACTTTAGTTTTGACAAGGGAAACATTGTTGCGCGCACACACTTACACATGTCTGTGCATACATGCAAAAAACAATTGAAATCGTTAACAGTTTTTTTTTTTTTTTTTTTTTTTTTTTTTTTGGGCATATGTGCTGGGACATGTTGATTTGAAATTGTGTCTTCAACGCACAATTTCAATTGTTGTTGTGTGCATGCGTAGACATGACAGAAAATAGCTTAATCAATAGTCAATCTAATTCCACCCTTCAAGTTTGGTGGGTTGGTTAGTAGAATGCCATGTGCTTTGAAAAATGCTTTGGTATGCAATTAGTATAATAAAAGTGTTTTCTTTATCATTTTTTTTCTTTAGATTTTCATTGACTTGAAAAATAGACAATGATGTTCATTTTAAAAATGTTCTATTTTGAGGATAATTTAATCTCCTAATAATGTGAATATAATTATGTAAGCAAAATGTGACAGAATTTTAATTTCTAAAATACAAACATAGAGTCTATTCTAATTTTACAATCAAACATATGAAAAACTAATTTTTCTTTAAGTATTTTTCAGAACAACTCAATTGATATTATAATTAAAAACATTAACTATAATTGTTACAATGTCTCATTAATTAATGGATAAATTGTAATTTCTCCCCTTAATGATGATACAATTGCAATTTCCTTCTAAACTTCACAAAACCAAGAAATGTTCCTCCTACCACCAATCAAACTAAGACACCAATTAGTTTTTAGTGTAGGTGGGAATTGAACTCCAGATCTCTTATACAACCATTAGAGACTTTACCAGTTGAATTAATTGGAACCCACAAGTTGAAGTTAAGTTATAAAAGAAAAAAAAAATTTAAAAAAAAAAAAAACCTTAGAAATGTCTAATGAATGGCACGTTTGTATTTTTCCTTTAAATATATATATATATATATATATTAAATAAAAAACTCGATTAATACTATAATAAATACATTAATAACTGTGGGGTACAAGAATTTAAATTTGAGAGAGATATATTGAAGAACTACTCTCCTTGGACATTGTCGAGGAGGAATTTTTGTGCATCATATTTGTCTAGTCATTATTTTTCCTTATTCTCTTATCCGCTTTAGCCCATTAGGGTCATTGTCATTTCGTTGGAGCCTAACTTTTTAGCCCACTCTCTACAAATTTATTGTATTGGGCTTTTTGGGCCTTAATCCATTTATCCTTTGAATCAAATGACTAAAGCCCGCCCCCTTACAATTGGCGCCGTCTATCGGGAATTGCTTGAGCTTCGGTGAGGTTAGCGTTCAACTATGGCGAAGCCAGGTCCCGACCGGGAAGAATTCGTTAGCTCCCAACGCTAGGATCATTTCCTCAACCTTGAGCGTAGGAAAGATCTTGAAGTTAGTGTACACACTACTCAAACTAGTAGGAGCCAGTCTTGAGGTAGGAGCCACATCTCTCATGAAGAGAAGACTAAGAGCCTGCAGAGGGACATAGACCATTTACGAAGAAAACTGTGCCGCAAGCAACGCAGGGGAACTCCTTCGAGTCCTGACCATTCTTCTGGCGAAGATAACGATGATAGCTACCGGTCTAGGTCAAGGACTCCTCCCAGTGAATCTTTTTCGTATGACGAGAAGCACTACAATAGACGAAGTGGGAAGGCCCTGTCTTACAAAGGCCTAGGCAACGATGCCATGAGTAGGGCTCTAAGCCAAATCTCCAAGTCGCCTTTTACTCGTAGGATAGAAGCAGGAAGACTTCCTCAGCAGTTCACCCAACCAACGTTCACCATGTATAATGGATGGACGGACCCCGTGGAGCATGTTAGCCACTTCAACCACAGAATGGTTGTCCACTTGAAGAATGAGACCCTGATGTACAAGGTGTTCCCATCCAGTTTGGGGCTTGTGGCGATGAGATGGTTTGACGGTCTGAGGGAAGGCTCTATCAACTCCTTCAAAGAGCTTACGAGAGTCTTTGGCTCTCGTTTTGTGACTTGTAGCAAAGTTCCGCAGCCTTTGGACTCCCTACAGTCTATGGCCATGGGCAAGGGGGAAACCTTGAAAACGTATTCTAACAGGTACTGGGAAATGTTCAATGAAATAGACGGGGACTTTGACAACGTGGCGACAAGGACTTTCAAGGTTGGCTTGCCTGCTAAACACGATTGAGGAAGTCTCTAACCAAGAAACCAGTTAGGAGCGTGCGTCAGCTCATGGATTGCATCGATGAGTATAAATGGGTCGAGGAGGACCAACAACAAGGGAAGGGAAAGGTTAAGGTGGTCCCTCAGGACAGAAGAGATTTTAGGTCGAAAAGATACGATAACAACCGACCTCAAAAAGATATTATGGGGCATTCAGGATTTGCAACTCCTCAAGTAGTTGGTATTGTGTTCTGAGAGCCGGTACACCAAATCATGGAGAAGATCAAGAATGAGCCATACTTTCAATGGCCAAATAGGATGGGGGGAGACCCCACGAAGCGCAACCAAAACCTTCACTGCCAATACCACCAGGAACAAGGGCACACTACCAAGGATTGCAGGACTTTACAGAGCCATCTGGAGCAGTTAGTTAGGGCAGGGAAGCTAAGGCGATTCCTATATCAGCCCTACGGGTAGATTGGTCAGACAGGGATGGAGGCTTAGAGGGATGCTCCTACAAGGCCACCTCTAGGTATAATCAGTGTCATCCTCGCTGCTTTAGGCAGGATTGGTTTTTGACCGTCCAGGGTGATGTCTGTGGCTCAGCCATTTGCAGAGGACTTGTCCCCCGATCCGAAATGAAGTAGAATGGAAACCATGCAGGCTTTAAGCTTCTCGAATGAGGATAAGGCTGGAATTTTGCAGCCACATGATGACGCCCTGGTGGTCACCCTCAGGATAGGGGGTATGATGTGAAGAAGGTGTTGGTGGATTAAGGGAGCAATGCAGAGATCATGTAACCCGACCTCTTTAAGGGGCTAAGACTGAGGTCTGAGGATCTAACCTCCTATGATTCCCCTCTAATAGGGTTTGATGGGAAGATTGTCTTTTCGAAAAGCCAAATCCGACTACCCATTCAAATAGGGACTGAGGTTGTGGAGGTCAACTTTATCGTGGTGGACGCCTACTCCCCCTACACTGCTATTGTGGGAAGGCCTTGGCTTCACACCATGGAAGCCATACCTTCCACCCTACACCTAAAGGTGAAGTACCCGTCTGGGGATCTGGTTGGGGAGTTGGTGGGGAGCCAATCTATGGCCAGGCAATGCATGGTGGTCGCAATCAGACATCAGACCGAGGGCGAGTCCTCGGCCTCTGCGGGGTGGGACTTATAGCAATCAAAGGTGCCAGTGCTGTCCATAGAGGTAGAGAGAGAAAGGGCCAAATGCGGGCAATTGGAAAGAGTTATCATTGGCGAGGTCGAGGAGAGGTTCTTTTAGGTCAGAGCCCAACTGCCTTCTCTGGAGAGACGGGGCTGATAGACTTTCTTGTAAAGAATATTGATGTGTTTGCTTGGAATGCCTACGAGGCCCCGAGGGTATACCCAAATTTCATTTGCCACCTAAACGTCAATCCATCTACCATCCCCAAGAAGCAACTGCCTCGACGCTTATCTAGGGAACCCTCTAATGTTGTCAAGGCAAAAGTGGTCAAGCTCAAGCAAGCCGGGGCCATAAAGGAGGTATTCTACCCCGAGTGGCTGGCCAACTCAGTAGTCGTGAAAAAGAAAACTGGGAAATGGTGAGTATGTGTAGACTTCACAGATTTGAACAAAACTTGCCTAAAGGACCCTTTCCCCCTGCCTCAGATAAATCAATTGGTGGATGCAACGGCAGGCCATCCCCGGATGAGCTTCTTGGACGCCTTCCAAGGCTATCACCAGATACCCTTAGCTTTGGACGATCAGGAAAAGACTGCTTTCCTTACGCCTACTGGGAATTACTATTATAAAGTGATGTCCTTTGGATTGAAAAACGTAGGGTCCATCTACCAAAGAATGATGACCAGAATGTTTGAGCCCTAGTTAGGCAAGAACATTGAGGTGTACATAGACGATATGGTGGTAAAGAACAAAGCAGAGGCTAAGCATCTAGATGACCTCGGGAATATCTTCAAAATACTGAGAAAGCACAAGCTGCGCCTTAATGCTGCAAAATTTTCCTTTGGTGTAGGCTTTGGTAAGTTTCTGGGATACATAGTGACCTACTGCAGAATTGAAGTTGACCCAGATCAGATTAGGGTAATCCGCGACTTGTAGCCTCCTCGGAATCCCAAAGAGGTCCAAAAATTAACAAGAATGTCTGCCGCTTTAAATCGATTCATTTTCTTGGTCAGCAGACAGGTGTAGGCTTTTCTTCTAGTTACTACATAAGTAGAAGGGATTCGAATGGACAGAGGAGTGCTCCTCGGCCTTCCAGCAATTGAAGGAATATCTTTCTCAGCCACCTATTATGTCCAAACCCGAAGAGGATAAGGTCTTATTCGTTTACATTTTTATGGCCTCACATCCGGTGAGTCTGGTGTTGATGCGGGATGAGAATAGGGTGTAGAGGCCAGTTTATTATGTGAGAAAATCATTACATGAGGCAGAGATTCACTATTTACCACTAGAAAGGGCCATCCTAGCAGTAGTGCATACTACTCAGAAGCTCCTGCATTACTTCCAGGCTCATATTGTTGTGGTTTTAACCCAACTCCCTCTTCGATCACTGCTTTGGAAAGTTGACTACACAGGAAGGGTTGCAAAATGGGCAATGATCCTAGGAGCCTTCGATATTAAATACATGCCTCGCACCTCTATAAAGGGCCAGGTCCTCACCGATTTAATGGTTGAGTTTGCTGAGCCATCGTTTGAAGAAAACGGCGAGGGGCCGAGCATGGATGGAATATCAGTTGGGATGATATCCTTACAGGAACCTCTACCTTGGACGGTGTATGTTAATGGCGCGAAAAACCAGAGGAGATCAGGAGTGGGACTAGTTGTGGTATCCCCTGAAAGGATCATCATTGAGAAATCCTTAAAACTAGGCTTCTGGGCCACAAATAATGAAGCTGAGTACGAGGCTTTGTTAGTGGGGATGACCATGGTTCAGAAAATGGGAGGAAGGACAGTAGAGAAATTATCAGATTTGAGGTTGGTCATAGGCCAAGTAAAGGGAGAACTGAAAGCCAAGGATGTGAGAATGCAAGAGTATCTAAACCAGGCTAGGCACTTGTAGTCAGGATTTGACTCCTTTTCCTTACACCAAATCCCTAGAAGCAGAAACACACATGCTGACTCTCTTGCCACTCTTGCGACCTCCTCGGCGCAGAGCCTACCTCGGGTCATCTTGGTTGAGGATCTCTATAGCCTTGCCGAGGTGAAGAGGGAGAAGGTCCAGATTCATCAACTAAGAGTGGGGCCTAGTTGGATGGATCGTATTGTCCTATTCCTAAAAGATGACATCTTGCCCTAGGAGAAGAAGGAGGCTGACAAGGTGCGGAGAAAGGCTCCTCGATTTTGGCTGTCTAAGGACCAAAAGCTGTACAACCACTCTTTTTCAAGGCCGTATTTGTTGTGCATCCACCCCGAAGCAGTGGAGCTACTCCTGGAAGAGTTGTATGAAGGAATTTATGGGAGTCATACAAGAGGCAAATCCTTATCTCACCGAGCTCTTACTCAAGGATATTGGTGGCCCAATATGCAAAGGGAAGCACAAGAGTACGTGAAGAAGTGTGACCAATGTCAGAGATTTGCTCCTAATATCCATCAGCTCGGGGGCGTTCTTAACCTTCTGCCTAGCCCATGGCCTTTTGCTCAGTGGTACTTGAACATTGTGGGGCCCTTCCTTAAAGCAGCAGGAAACAAGAGATGGCTTTTGGTCGGCACTGATTACTTTACCAAATGGGTTGAAGTCGAGCCACAAGTAAACATCAAGGATGTGGATGCCAAAAGGTTCGTGTGGAAGAACATTGTCACCTAGTTTGGGATACCCCATACCTTCATCTCGGACAACAGACTTCAGTTTGATAGTAAGACTTTCAGAAGGTATTGTTGTGATATGGGTATCAAGAATAGGTATTCCACTCCAGCCTACCCCTAGGGGAATGGGCAGGCCAAGGCTGTCAATAAGGTTATAGCGAACGGACTCAAGAAGCAGTTGGATGATGCAAAGGGCAAATGGGTGGATGAGCTTCCACATGTCCTCTAGACATATCGGACTACCCCTCGAAGGTCGATGGGGGAAACGCCATTTTCAATGACTTATGGGGTCGAGGTCATGATTCCTTTGGAGATTGGATTTCCAACGCTGAGGACTAGCTCATTCGCTCCAGACAGTAACGATCGCCTATTGGAAAAGAGCTTGGATCTCGTCGAAGAATGGAGAGAGAATGTCATGGTTCAGTTAGCATACTATTAACAGAAGCTTAAACAGGGGTATGATTCAAGCGTAAATTCAAGACCACTGGCCCTCGAGGACTCGGTGTTGAGAAAGGTTATAGGAACTGTGAAAAACCCAGCATGGGGGAAGTTAAGGCCCAAGTGGGAGGGGCCATACTCTATCACCTCGATAACGAGCATAGGAGCATACTTCCTAGAAGATCTAGACGAAAAAGTTGTGCCGCGACCTTGGAATGTAAATAACTTACAAAGATACTATTATTAATAAAAGGCAGCTTTGCCTTGTTTTCATTTATGACATTATGTGTTGCGTCTATTGCTTGTTTGAATATTAAACAGAACCTTGGTTATGTCTGACTTCTCGAACCACATACCTTGGGTAAATTAATATTCTTAGTTACCTTTCTCTAAGTATTAAACAGAATCTTGGTTATGCCTGGCTCCTCGGACCACATGCCTTGGGTAAATTAACACTTCATTATTTTTCTAAGTATTAAATAGAACCTTAGTTATGCCTGACTCTTCGGATCACATGCCTTGGGTAAATTAATACTTCACCTTATTTCTCTAAGTGTTAAACAGAACCTTGATTATGCCTGGCTCTTCGATCCACATGCCTTAGGTAAATTAATACTTCACCTTGTTTCTCTAAGTTTTAAACAAAACCTTGGTTATGACTGGCTCCTTGGACCACATGCCTTAGGTAAATTAACATTTCATTATTTCTTTAAGTGTTAAACAAAACCTTGGTTATGGCTGGCTCCTCGGATCACATGCCTTGGGTAAATTAACACTTCATTAGTTCTCTAAGTGTTAAACAAAACCTTGGTTATGTCTGGCTCTTCGACCATATGCCTTGGGTAAATTAATACTTCACATTATTTCTCTAAGTATTAAACAGAAGCTTAGTTATGTCTAACTCCTCGGACCACATGCCTTGGGTAAATTAACACTCTCCATTATTTCTTTAAGTGTTAAATAGAACCTTAGTTATGTCTGACTCTGCGAACCACATGCCTTGGGTAAATTAATACTTCACCTTATTTCTCTAAGTGTTAAACAGAACATTGGTTCTAGCTGGCTCCTCAGATCACATGCCTTGGGTAAATTAACACTTTACATTATTTCTTTAAGTGTTAAACAGAACCTTAGTTATGCCTAACTCCTCAGACCACATGCTTTGGATAAATTAACACTCTCCATTATTTCTCTAAGTGTTAAACAAAATTTTGGTTATGCCTGACTCTTCAGACCACGTGCCTTGGGTAAATTAATATTTCTCCTTATTTCTCTAAGTGTTAAATAGAACATTGGTTATGACTGGCTCCTCGGACCACATGTCTTGGGTAAATTAACACTTTATTATTTTTCTAAGTGTTAAACAGAATCTTGGTCATGCCTGGCTCTTCAGACCATGTACCTTGGGTAAATTAATACTTCACATTATTTCTCTAAGTGTTAAACAGAACCTTAGTTATACCTGGCTCCTCGAACCACATGCCTTGGGTAAATTAACACTTCATTATTTCTCTAAATGTTAAATAAAACTTTGGTTATGCCTGACTCTTCAGACCACATGCCTTAGGTAAATTAACACTTTCCATTATTTCTCTAAGTGTTAAAGAGAACCTTGGTTATGTCTAGCCCCTCAGACCATATGCCTTGGGTAAATTAATACTCTCTACAACATATACAAACATTAAACAGAACATTGGCTATGACTGGCTCCTCGGACCACATACCTTGTGTAAATTAATGTTCTTGGTTATTTGCTTAAGTGTTGAGTAAAACCTAGGCTATGTCTGGTTCCTCAGATCACTCGCCTTGAATAAACTAACACTTGTTTATCCCTTTTTCTAATAAATGTTTTGATTATCTCTAAAGACTTAGGCCTCCATGTTGATTACACAGTTTTCAGTACCAGTACATAGTCATCTTTTCTCATCGCTTACATGGGTTTAGTTTATTTAAGCTAACAACATATCACTACTACTAGCTTTTGTTAAAGCATGGAAAAACAATAATTATAGCCAACTAGATATAAACCTTGCAAGAAAAACAAAGGTCCACAAAGGCAAAAAGTAATATCTTTTCATTCAACGAAAGGGAAATTATATCATAGACTGGGGCAAAATGCCCTAACAAAAAAATAAATACAAAGAAGGAAAGAAAGACCCTAAGTTGAAGATACAAAAAGAGAGAGAAAAACCCTAAGCTAAACCTTCGCTAGGGGAGGGTCTTCTTTGCTGACCAGTGGGAGGACTGGAGGATCAGCGGCCTTCTTCTCCTGGGCCATGGCCAGGGGCTTGACCAGCTCGGACTCCTTCGCCTTGAGAGCGGCTTCCTTGCCCTTGCCTTTTTCCTCTGGTTGGGCCTTGCTCTGGTCAACCTCTTTACTTTTGGCCACCTCCGCCCCCCTACCATGGTCACTAGCCTTTCCAGGCTCTTTGGTGGCCTCGGGAAGGGGAGGAATGGCTTGGGAGGGAGGAGGCTACTCAGCCGCAATTGGAGCAAGGGGGGCTTCCTCGGGGGTTGCCTCAGGGACTTCTCGAAGGTCCTCGGGGTAGAAGACGTTCTCAGCTTTCCTCCACTTTGAGTTTGTAGGAGCTCCAACCACATTCAAGGCCTTAGTCCAGACCTCAAGGTAGTACTCTCTGCAGACGCCAGCCAATTCTTCAGTCAACCGGGCCTTAGTTTCCTGCACTCCAAGGTCTTAAAACTTTTTCCCTGCATTGTCAGTAGCTGCTTGGGCCACCTGAGTAGCCTCCTTGGCCTTGGACAGCTTCGTCTTCAGCTCCAGCACCTACTGCTTGGCCGTGGCTAACTCTATCTCAATGTAGTGGAGCCTTTGGCGCTTCTCCTCCGCTTGCGCCTCAGCGCTCCTGAGGCTAGCTTCCACGCTTTTTTGGTCCCTGTCCATTGCTTCAAAGCCAGCTTCTTGTTCCTTCCCTTGGCGACGGCGAGGGACTTGCTGGCCTCCGCGCGAAGGTTATCCGCGAGCCTTACCTCATTGCGAGCGTCCTTCACCCACTCCTCGGCAGCGAAAACCTCCTGGATGGCCTGCGCAAAGGCAACGAAAACACTTCATGAGATAAGTAAAAAAAAGATTGGCATAGGGTCAAGGGGACCAAGTTAAAAAAAAAAAAAAAAAAAAAAAAAAAAAAAACACTAAAGCTAAGTCCCTCCTCAGGGACATGAAAAGATCCTGCTGCCTCATGTTCTTTAGGGCATCCATATCCTTGGGTAGTAGGAGAGGCCGCTCTAAAGCCTCGGCCACGTAAGTGGCGTAACCTCTTTGGAACTCCCTGATGGGGGAGCTCTAGGGTACTGCCGTGCCATCCAACTCCAATTAGGGGTTCCAGGCCGGATGGCGCACGTTGGCTAAATGCTTAGCCTCCTTACTCTCCACTGAGGAGGCCCGCCCCCTGTCTCTGGCTATCCTCTACTGCTTGGGCTCCTTTTAGGGGACCACCTCCCCTTCCTCGGCTCCCTCCTTCTCCTTCCTCTTTTTCTTCAGGTTAGGTAGGGGGAGCCGGTTAAGTGCAAGAGTTCCACCCGGGTAACTATGAGTCTGGGGGAACGAACGGTGGACGACCTGTCAGGCTCACCCTCTAATTTTGAGATCTCCATAGGCTCTCCTCGCGCCTCTCCTTCTTCCTTAAGGTGAAATTAGTCTATCTTAGTCTCAAGTGATAGGCGTAAGGAGGTTGTTTCTTCCCTTGGAGCCGCTACCTCACGGGGGGATTGGTACAAGGGCAGCTCAACTGGCGAGAGATCTTCTCCGGCTAGGAAACCAAGCACTGAGACGTCAATCCGGGCTAGTCGAGAATTGCCTACTCTTATTGCGTGGCCCATGTTTTGGAAATTGTCCGACAATGGCTCAAAGTCGAGGATGAGGTGGACAGCTCACAGTTGCTTGTCTTCACTCACAAACACTTCCAACCTTAGGACCTTGTTAAGGCTCGCAATGTTGACGAGATTGAGTTTGGGAGCTACGAGTCTTTTATCTATAAAAACATCCGAGAAGCAAAACCACTGTCAGGATAACGAAGCCATGCATCAGAAGCAAACAAAATACTAAAAGAAATAAGAAAGCAAGGAAATCGTAAAGCTAATGCCCCTGTTTTAAAAAAATAATAAATAAATAAAACCTAAACCTAGGATACCCTACCTGGCTCTCTCTCCTGGACTAGGCAGTAAAGACCGTTATGCCATTCCCCCGAGACTATCAAAAAGTCATCCTTCATGCCCTTGTTGGATTTGGGGAGGCACGAGACAAGCCTGACGACGGAGGATCTAAGCTTAAGGTAATACCCTGAGTCCGTGAACTGGTGGCACTCGTACATCCAAATGACGTTGTGCTAGGTGAGATTTAGCCCCATTTGCTCGTTAAGAGCGTCTACACTACCCAAAATCCTAAAGAGTTTAGGCGCACACTGGTGGGGGCACAGCCTATGGGCGATTAGGTAATCTCTGGTCACCCTACCCATGGGAAGCATTATTCCCTCTTCTATGAAGGCGATCATGGGAATGACAACCTCTCCTTCATTCCTATGGATAAGCAACTAGTCTGGGGCACAGTACTGTAGGGAAACTCGTTGAGGAATGTGATACTTAGCCTTAAATCACTTCATACCGGCGGGGGAGTCTATGAGGTGAGCGAACCTACCTATCTAAGAAGACTAGGGTGAAGTGAAAGAAATTTTCAAGGAAAGAAAACAAAGAACAGAAGGTCGAGGAAACTGGCCGAGGGGAAAAGAACCTAAAAGAGAAAAAACTTACGAGAATGAACACGAGGGTTGCTTCTTGAACTTCTTAAAGGTTTAAAGGATTTTTTTTTTTTTTGAAAAAATATGGAAGACTCAGAAAATTAGAAAGTCCTGAAGGTTTGCAAGTTTGTAAGTCTGAAGAGCTTGAAGATTTGTAAAGTGGGGAAATGATTCCTCTAGGCACCTTATATAGGAGGCGAAATTGGGTGGGAGTTATCCCCCCCAAATTTTGAGGAGAAGCGCCAGTCGTAGGATCTCCATCCCACCGTAGGATGTGGGGAACAAAGCACCGTCTAGAGCATTTAATGGGACGTTGCAGACTCCGAAGCGCCAAAACGGTTGCGGGACACGCGAAATGATGCTTTCACATGTGGAAATCAAAGAAACATGTGGAGTTAATATTCCAAAGTCAAAACCCCATTTTTCTCCTTGGATAAGAGAAAAAAAAAAACGGAGTTTTGAGGGGCTATTGTAGGGTATAAGAATTTAAATAAGGCTTCTGTGCCACGTGTCATATCCATGGCCGAGAAGTCCATTGCCAAGCCGAAGAGGCCACACGCTCGTACAGTAAGGCCACGTCAGTGGCACATTGCCAGAAGAGGTCCTACTACTGAGAAAAAGTTTCGGAGAGGGGTTAGCCTTGACATGACTGAAGGGGTGATGGCTATCCCCATATTTAATGCATCCCACCAAACCTCTTGGTTTCATTTATGTGGAGAAGACCCCTGAACAGTACTCCCTTGGCCGCCACAACTCACAAGGGGCTTGAGAAGGTGTCTGATGGGACAAACACTCAAATGGTGTATCGAACAATCAACAAATAGAAGGCTAAGATCGCCTAAATGGAGCTATAGAATGTGAGAAACCCTCCAAAGGGAGGGGAGATAGGAAATCTGTAGAGAAAACACCATAACATTAAGAACAGCAACTGTAATCAAATTTGAGAGAGATATATTGAAGAACTACTCTCCTCGGACATTGTCGAGGAAGAATTTCTGTGCATCACATTTGTCTAGTCATTGTTTTTCCTTGTTCTCTTATCCGCTTTAGCCTATGAGGGTCATTGTCATTTCGTTGGAGCCTAGCTTTTTAGCCCATTCTCTACAAATTTATTGTATTGGGCTTTTTGGGCCTTAATCCATTCATCCTTTGGATCAAAGGACTAAAGCCCGTCCCCTTACAATAACCATTATTGTTATTAGTGTTTCATTAGTTAATGGGCAATTTGCACATTCTCCCCTTAATTATGATGCAATTGCAATGTCCTTCTAAACTTCAAATACCAAACAATGTTGATAAATAAGCCATTTGCCCCTACTATTGAGATTTTTGTTAAATTTAGTGGAAATTTAAAATTTTTGTCAAACATTTTTATAATTTTTTTTACTTTTCTAATAAATTTGACAAAAATCATAATACCGGCAGACAAAAGTGTTTATTACCAATAAATCAAGGAAGACGATGTCATAATTGCACATTAACAAAGAAAAGAAAAGTGCAATTTTTGTTTTATACAAGATAGAAATTCTATTATAGACTAATCTAAGTGTATATATGTGTGAAACTCCCTCTTGGAGACTTGAACCCTGGGTCTTGCCCCACACACCCCACAAGTCCTTATACTTGTGAAGTAACCATCGTACCAAGGGTGTGCGGTGGTAAAGAAAAGTGCAATTAACCCTTGATTAATATCACAAAAGTTCCATTATATATCTCCTTATTATCGCTTACTCTACTTGTTCTTTTAATGAATCCATTATCTCTTTGATTACATCTAACTATATAGCTATTTCAATTTTGGCTAAATTATAAACTACACCCCTAAAATTTGGAGTGTTTGAATTTTACATCTTAAAGTTTCAAATTTTGAATTTTACCCCTTAAAGTTTGGGGTGTTTGGAATTTGGATTTTACAGCCCCAAACTTTAGAGAGTAAAATTCATACACTCCAAACTTTAGGAGATAAAATTCAAATTCTGAAATGTCATAATGTAAAATCCAAACACTCCTAAACTTCAAGGGGTTAATCCAATTCTTAAATTTTAAAGTGTAAAATCCAAACATTTCTAAATTTTAGCGGTGCAGTTTGCAATTCACCCTTCAATTTTTAATTTGTACTTAGTGATATTTTTAGGTTTGGCTTACCTTTAATACTTTTTGAGAGATGCTATGTCTAGAATATTTTTACAACAAATCATAAGTTGTTATTGGTTCAAATTTGAACCTAACGCTAAGTTACTTTTTTGCCCCAACAATAACAACCAGTAACAACCTGCCACTTATAATTTGTTGTAAAAATATTATGAAAATGTTGTGGACATATCATTTCTCATACTTTTTTAACTGGAATATTATTTTGTTTTAATGAGAAACTGTCACATCACCCACTTATAACTAAATAAAATGTGAAGATTAAAACTTACTACCACATCATTCTATCTCAAGAAGAAACAAATTAGATGTCCAGTTGAAAAAGTACATGAAGTAAGTCCAACTCATATTTTTAATTCAAAATTTTGATTATATTAAAGGCATGTCTATTTATTATTATATATTTAACTAAGGTTTCTTAAACAAATTATTTACTACAAGTTGGGTATATTAAAATTATTTAACTAAGGATTTTGAACATATTTTTTTAATGTCAAGATAGAAATTTCATTTTGTTTCTTTTAAATAAACCATATTACAAAGAAAATGCAAAATAAAAGCTGCCACAAGCCACAGCACTAGGCTGGATATCCGAGGTATTGTGCAAAATAGCTGTGCAAAAGAATTGTATATAGTTAGTTAGACAACGTTTGAAACAATAAAGGAAACTAGCATCTCGAGTTTTAGAAACTCAAAATCCATATTAGAACTCGAGTCCAAAAGACTCGCTATGCGAGTGTGAAAATGCCACATAGATCTCGAGTCTTTAAAACTCGAGTTTTATGCAAAAAAAAATTCACCTATAGTGGCGTTTTTAATCCTTACAGTGACGTTTTAAAGCCCTATAGCGGCGTTTTCCTGCAAAAATTTTTAGAAGTATAAGTTTAGGAAGCCCTATAGTGGCATTTTTAATCCCTATAGTGACGTTTTATAGCCCTATAGCGGCGTTTTTATTCAATTTATGGCATTCGAGTCTTTAAAACTCGATTTTCAGCTTGATTTTTTCTCACTTTAAATTATTCCATTTACAAATCGAGACTTAAAAACTCGATTTTTATCTTGGAACTCAAGTTTTAGACACTCGAGATGGTAGTTTTCAACATTATTTTAAAACGTGACAACTAACTAAATTTTTTAATATTTATTGTTATTTAGAAAAAAAATTCCTGGATATCCTATCTCAATTGAGCTACAGTGAAATCTAGATGCAATTTCCGGTCAACTCGAATCTTATCTCCTCTACTTACTCTCGGTGCATACTGAGCTATAAGAGTTCAATCTTTCTTTCTTTTCTTTTCTCTTTTTATTTTTATTTTTTATTTTTGAGTTGAAATTTGATATGCTTTCATTCTGGCATCACACGACATCATTAGATTCATTACTCATTATTATGTATGACTCAAAACTCTACAAGGGACAAGAACTTGCACATGCAAGTGCAATACGTCGTTGTTACCGACGGACGTGTATATCTAAGGTCCTTGTTTATTATCCGTTGAATTCTAGGTATCAGTAACACTTTTTTCGGCATATATAATAAACGCATGCTTAACGATTGTCATTTACACCTGCCACCCCACTTCGCACAATTTTAATGAGAGAGGGAGGGAACCTTGTTTGGTTGAGACAACGTCGCATAAAATCACATCCCACATTCGTGGATGCCTTTAGGCCCTTATAATGTGTTTGGTTGGAGTGAAAGGAGGATTACATTGTGTTTGCTCAACAGTAACCCACGCTCCCTTCACGTGCAGAAACATAACATGCAGGGAAGATCATTTTGCCACTAGTGAAGTTAATACAATTTTATATTATGTACCAACCACAATATGTCATGTTATTCTTAACAATTATATAAAAAAATTATGTTAATGGTACTCTTATTAAAATAATTATTTATAAACTATTTTAAGAAAGTTATGACATTACTTTTATAGAAAATATAAAAAGTCGTTAAAAAATTAATTATTTTTCTTATAAAGAGTTTAAAAAAATATTTCTTAAACGAAAAACCCTAAGCATGCGTTAACTTCTTAAGAACTAAAGATCCTATGACATATATTTGTTACACTTAGATTATTATATGGAGAAAATGGGTTTTTGCCCTTTTTAAAAAACAAAATCCAGCATTTTGCCCCATTTTCAAACTAATTAGGAAAATGCCCCTGTTTTGAAAATCGATTTTCTAAAAATCAAGTTTTAGTTTAAAACTCGATTTTTGGACAATTGAGTTATAACAAACTGAAAATTTAAAAAAAAAAAAAAATGGAGCCCTATAGTGGCGTTTTGGAACTCGAGCTCCATAAACTCAAGTTCCAGGCAAGGTTTTTTTTTTTTTTTTTTTTTTTTTTTTTTTAAGTTTGATCACCCCATACCTATAGTGACGCCTATAGTGGCGTTTTGGAACTCGAGCTCCATAAACTTGAGTTCTAGGCATTTTTTTATTTTTATTTTTTTTAAATTTGATCACCCCATACCTATAGTGACGTTTTAAAGACTCTATAGTGGTGTTTTGAAACTCAATTTTTGGACAATTGAGTTATAATAGGGACATTTTCCTAATTAGTTTGGGAAATGGGACAAAATGCTAGATTTAAAAAAAAAAAAGAAAAAAGGCAGAGGCCAATTTTCTCCTTATGTTATTGAACACATGAGATGCTTCTATCAAATTGACCACTAAGGTCTCTTTCATTGCCCTTAACGTACGTAAAGAAATATAGTTCTTTATAGCAAATGGTCAATTTTGTTCCCATGATTATTCCATTTTATTCAATTAAAATAGAATATTTGACTATTGATATAATTCACATCTTACATTCGTGATCGTGGATGCCTTAACAATGTGTTTGGTTGGTTAAAGAAAAAAAAAAAGGATGGATTACACATTACAGCCTGTTTGCTCGACGATAACGCATGTTCCCTTCACGTGTAGAAATATAGAATAGAGGGAGAAAGATTTAAAAAATTAATAGCAAAAGAGCATTGCCTTGTGTAAATGAGGGAACCCAATTTTCACCACCCCCCCCCCCCCCCCAAAAAAAAAAAAAAAAAAAAAAAAAAAACGAGGGAACCCAATACATCAAAATAAAGGGCTAAATTGGGGTAACAGTTAGGAATTGCTAAGAAAGCTTTGGATGAAGATCATTTTGTGACTAGCCACATTGATAAATGCAAATGTATTATTTACCAATTATAATATGTCATGTCAACCGATGTAAAAAAAAAAAAAAAATGTATTTACTAGATTTATTGTTTTGGGACAGTCCGTGTGGCATGTTATAGATGTTAGAATTATGTGCATTGGTCCAAAGGTTTGTTGAGGACCAACTCATGTTGTTACTAAAAGAGCAATTAATCCCAAGGGATATATTTTTATCCCCATTGAACAGATTAAGGAGCATTTGTATGCCAACGGACAATCTAACAAATCAATTACCCATGGTTAGCAGCATTTGTCAAGTTCTTGTTAGGGTTAGGATTTTAAATTATTAACCAGTACAAAAAGGAGTGTATATATATATATATATATATATATATAATTGTTTAAGAAATGCAACTGTAACTAGCCTAATTATAGTCTTTCTAGACTTAACTCCCTTTAAAAAAAGAGAGTGGGGTTGGAGGGTGGGGTTGGATCAACCTATCAAATAATAACCCACGTTAATTCTCTAATAGAAAAATATAACATCAGTTATGTCAAAGAAAAGAGGATATCATCAACAATCCATTCCACTCAACTAGCTTCGACCATCCTTTGCAAAGCACTAGCAATTTAGCATCAAGCTCTTCAAAACCACATTTAGCCAACATTTGAACTAAACTCACCCAAATGCCTTATGCATCAGACTTAATAAATTGTCAAAATATTTAACAATGAATAATGAGCTCAATACACTTATTATTGAAAATTGTTCACTCAATACATAAGATAATATAATATAAAAAATTATTCTCTCTCTATAAATAAAATAGTGATAGAGTATTGAACCAATGTAATTGTCTATGAATAGTAAATTAACTAAAGTAACAAAAGTGCAATTTTTAGACAAAAATGGACTAAAAGTGCATTAATTGGAACTAATGTGAATGATCAAGCACCTAGAACTTCATTGCCATCCAAACCACCCAAATTCTTTATCAACTTTAATGAATGTAATTCATTTTCCACACAAAATGAAGGGTAAGCATCATAGCAAGCTCCTTTTTTTTAATATAAATAAATATATATATATATATATATATATATTGTGGGGACCGTTCGATCAATAGGCCCATAGAGTTCAGGATTGTTGGGCTTGTGGCCCATCCGAGGATGCATATCCGTCCGAGGAGGCCAAGTCAGGTCATAAGGTAGTTACTGAAGGGGATGGTAGTCAATATCACAAGGGTAGAGTTCTGTATCTGTCCGAGGACACCATACTCCTCGGCAGTATGCGTCCGAGGACGATCAGGACGTGGTCTTATTGCAACCAGATCTCAGAATTAGGTCACCACAAAAGATAGAATAACCGACCAAGGATGAAAGAGATAAGGCAAACAAATATCTATAACTACAGCTGCCTCCGCATTAATGACCTCTCAACCAACTCTCTGGCCACATTAATGTGGAGGTGATACCTGAACAGTAAGGAAGCAGCCTTACAGCTGCCCATAGGAAGTTCCAGGAGGTGTTAGATGGAACACTAAGGGGGGTATATAAACTAAAAGAAGAACATGCAGAAAGGGGATCGAAACAAAAAAAAGAAAAAGAGAGAAAAGCACAGAAGAAAGAAGAAGAGCACAAAGAGAGAAAAAGAACTGTATGGATCACCAAAGACAACGATCGTTGTACCAACTTTAGACCTTTGACATATGTGAGAGGGAATCTTTTGAATATATCACAGTTAACCTAGTTCTTTACACTCACGCTCTACAAATCATATTGTTTGAGCCTTTTTACGTACGAACCCAACACTGTTACGGGTGGTTAGGAATCGTGTCCTTACATATATATATATATATATATATATATATAAAGTTCCTTAGAAAAATAAGTGAGGATGGGCGAATCTAGTTTCTTTGAGTGCCCAATACCTAACATAACATGTTGGACATTATAAACCCACTATATAGTTACAAGAATTTGATTTGATTTTTTAATTATTGATATGGTAGTATTTTAAATATATGGTGTTTGCTTAATAATAATTGCTCTTTATCATTAAATCAAAACACCAATTGATTTTTGATATATGCACTTATAGAATCTGCTTAATGATAATTATTTTTTATCATCAGGATCATGATAAAATTATCTATAACCCACAAGAAATTAATTTTTTTTTTAAAATAATTATTTTATTTTATACTAGTCATAAATAAGATGCTTTCTGACAGATAAAAAGATAGCATCAATTATGTACATTAAAAAAGAAGAAACTTTATACCATTAAAAAATGTCGGATGTTAGGACATGCTTATCTTGTAGACATGTTAATTTTAGCGCCAAAGAATAGAAGAAAAACCCAACAGTCATGTCAACTCATAACCCATATTAATTCTCTACTAGAAAAAGATCCCAACAGTTACGTCAAAGAAAAAAAAGATACCATCAACAACCCATTCCACCCAACTAGCTTCGACCACCCTTTGCAAAGCATCAGTAATTTAGCATTAAGCTCTTCAAAATGCCTTGCATCAAGCTCAATAAATTGTCAAAATATTGTACAATGAATAATGAGTTCAATACATTTATTGAAATCTGTTCACTCAATAAATAAAATAATATATTAATAAAAAAATATTCTTTCTCACATTTCTCTCTCTCTATTTAAATAGAATAATGGTAAGAGTATTGAGACCAATATAATTGTCTATGAATAGTAAATTAACTAAAGTAACAAAAGTGCAATTTTTAGATCAAAATAGACTAAAAGTGCATTGAGACTAATGTGAATGCACAAGCACCCAAAACTTCAACTTTAATGAATTTTTTTTTTTTCCACACAAAATGAAGGGTAAGGCATCATAGCAAGCTCCATTTAGATTAAAAAAAAAATGTTCATTTAAAAATAAGTGAGGATGGGAGAATTGCAATCTAGTTTCTCTGATTCGTCCAATACCTACATAAGCATTCACATTAGAGGTTGTAAACCCAATAAAAAACTATTTTAGAGTCCAAAAAAAAAAAAAAATGCCACATCAAAGATGTTATAGCTAAAAATATTTAGCAACTAGCTACATTAATTTGTTACTAGTAACAGATTACTGAAACA
This sequence comes from Quercus robur, assembly GCF_932294415.1. Classification (NCBI taxonomy): domain Eukaryota; kingdom Viridiplantae; phylum Streptophyta; class Magnoliopsida; order Fagales; family Fagaceae; genus Quercus; species Quercus robur. Next base: position 28,743,395 of record NC_065536.1, on the reverse strand, counting down.
AGTTAATATTCATATTTTATTGGTTTTTATTTTTCTCCATCCTCCCTCCTCACTCCCTCTCACTAGACCAAATTCACTTCTCTCCTCTCTCCCTTCTCTTCTGCCATGAGTCACTCGTTGTTGTGGGTCTCTAGATTCCATGGGCGGCTCATTTGATGGTTTTTTGTTTTTGGGTCGATTGTCTTCGTGGGACATTGGGTTTTGTGGGTGGCTTGTTGCCATGGTTGTGTGGTGGTTTTTTTTTTTTTTTTTTTTTTTTTTTTTTTTTTTTTTGTTGTTGTTGTTGTTGTTGTTGTTGTTGTTGGGTTTTAGTAGAGTTGTGGTTGGGTTGTGTTGGTGTTTGGTTGGTTTTGTTGGTGGTTATGGAGTGGTTGGTGGTTGAGGAAGTGGTGGTGTGGCTATGGAATGGTTGGTGACTTGCTGAGAAATGGGTGTTTGGCTATTGGTATGATTGTTTGTGGGTGTTCTGTTGTGGGTGTGAGTTTTCCATGATTGTGGAATGGTGTTTGTAAGTGTTTCTATTTTTTGTGGGTTTTTTTTTTTTAAATTTATTTGATGGGTAGATAATGTTTATATTATTCTTAATAAGTTTTATGTTAAAATAAGAATAAGACGTATGATGTATTGTTAAGTGTGGTATTAAAAGAAATATAAAATATCATTTTGAGATGCTAAACTTAATTTTTTAGCAACCTGAATGTGATTACTCTTAGTCACTTAGCATCCTAATATCAGTACAAATCCTTTACATAGTAAAAACTTGAAATAGTAATAGAAGCTGTAGGGATATTGGGCTCAGGAGCTCATTATCTATGTATTCATTGGGCTTGGGGTCCAATCTGAGGACATAAAATCGTCTGAGAAGGAGTAAACATTGTCAGAGAAGTCCATGTTAGTAAATGAAGAAGTTAATTTTGGTCATAAGGGCCCAGGAGGGTGGGCTAAGGATGAATGCCTCATCGGCTAACCAAAGCCAAGGTTTGAAGAGTTGGTCTACCGTCCGGGGGAGCACTCCAGGAAAATTCTATTGATACGGATAAGCATTATAAGAACACAAGACAAAGAGGAGTCTTAAAATATCTAAGAAGAAAGCTGCTACCACTGCATTGAATACTCTGCAGCTAACTTTCTTATTGCATTAATGTGAAGAAGACTCTTGAACAGTGCTACATTGGCTACCCCAACGCACAGAGGGCCTGGGAGGGTGTCCAATGGGACAAACACTTAAGTAGTGGCTTGGATGGTTAATAAGTGGAGGGTAAAGATCGTCTAAAGAGAACTATATAATGGAAGAGACCCTTCATGGAGAAGGGATCAAGAAATCAAGAGAGAAACACTATAGCAATCAGGAACCAAATTTATAATCAAACTCAGTAGAAATATATAAGAACTGATCTCCTCGAATTGTGCCGAGGACAATTTTCTTTAGGTTAAATCAATCTATCTTCCTGTTCTTATCATTTAAACTCACTCTATTTGTTGTCCAACTCATTTTAACCCAGTTTTCCAATCCACTCTCTACAAATTCATTGTTTTGGGCCTGAGTTTATCCATCTTTTGGGTTCGGGAGCAAAATCTAGTCCTTACAGAAGCCTATGCAAATTTTTAGTAGGATTTATATAAATCAATCTTTTTTCTAATAATAAATTTTTTATTTTAGATATATAAAATAACATAAATGATTTATATTTACAAACTAAATTAAACTAAGATACATTAGAGTTAGACAAAAAATGAACAGTTCCCAAAAAAAAAGAGAAAAAAAAGAAGAAAACAGCATTAAAAACTATCTTAAAACTATTTAGTTACAAGAATTGATTTTTTTTTTTATTATAATTATTGATATGCTAGTATTTAGGTGCATGCTAAATAATAACTAGTTTGTAATCCCATGCATATACATGAATACACTTAAAAATATACAATAAGATGTATAATATAATATATATATATATATATATATATAATTTAAATACTATTGATAGTCATTGTGGGGCCCGATAGTTTATGGGCCAGGCCCACTTGCTCGTGGGGAGCCCGCAAGCCCAAGCTGAAAAAAGTTATGGCCCAAGCTTAAAAGTATAAGGCCGAGGATGGCCCAGATATGCAGCCGAGGACGGTTTAGTCCTCGGCAAGCCTAAAGCTCCCCTGACAAAGGGGTAAAAAAGAGCTATAAGAACAAATTCGTAAGAAGATCTAAAATATCTCAGGGAAGTTGTCCTTAATACCCTTCACTGATAAGACTTTACACCTAACAGAACCTGATTTTTAGGCTTTATTAACCATCCCCAACAATTCTGGGATTAGATTGACGGGACAAATATCAGTCCTGGAAAAGTTGACCCTACACGTGGACGAGGGACAACAAACGTAGGCTAGTATAAAAGGAAAGAGAAACTAATTAGAAAAGGGAGAAAAGGGGGGGATCCCCATCTCACTTCCTGGGAAAAAACTCCTGGGATGAGAATGCCCGGACAATATATGTACACCACCACGGAAAACCCACCGCCGGGTAACCGGAGAAAGGCATTAGTGCTCCTCGGACATAATCCGAGGAGTCCAATCCCTCAAGTTACAAAGCTGTAGGGCTTGGATATCCAGACTGAAGCCTTTTCTTATCTGAGTTTCCCTGAAGTCCGGTTTGGACCAACGCCTTATGACCAAACGCTAGCCTTTCAAGCCCACTCTCTACAAATCTTATTGTGAGGGATCCTTCACGCGCGAGCCCAACGTCATTGTTGGGCCGTTTGATAATCTTGTCCCTACAATTGGCGCCGTCTGTGGGAAGGCTTGCGCGTTGGCACGGGTGGCGCATGAGTCAGCTCTCTAGCAAGCAGAGATTCGCGAGTTTTTCCCGTCTCCGGTGACCTGCAGTTGTCGCTCCGATATAAACTGGTGCCAGGGCTTACATCCTGTAGTGCCAACGGCACGGGCAGCTCTAGGGGCTTCCGACCCCAAATCAGCTTTCCCCGTCAGGGTCAAGGGGCTGACCTGCGAAAAAACATAAGTTTTGGACAGAACCAAGGCCTTGTATGGTCCTCGGACCCAAGCATATGGGGAAACCAAGTACACAAAAGAAAAACTAAAAAGTTTTGGACAGAACCAAGGCCTTGTATGGTCCTCGGACCCAAGCCTATGGGGAAACCAAGTACACAAAAGAAAAACTAAAAAGTTTTGGACAGAACCAAGGCCTTGTATAGTCCTCGGACCCAAGCCTATGGGGAAACCAAGTACAAAAAAAAAAATATCTTACAAGTTTTGGACAGAACCAAGGCCTTGTATGGTCCTCGGACCCAAGCCTATGGGGAAACCAAGTACACAAAAGAAAAACTAAAAAGTTTTGGACAGAACCAAGGCCTTGTATGGTCCTCGGACCCAAGCCTATGGGGAACCCAAGCCTATGGGGAAACCAAGTACACAAAAGAAAAACTAAAAAGTTTTGGACAGAACCAAGGCCTTGTATGGTCCTCGGACCCAAGCCTATGGGGAAACCAAGTACAAAAAAGATATCTTACAAGTTTTGGACAGAACCAAGGCCTTGTATGGTTCTCGGATCCAAGCCTATGGGGAAACCAAGTACACAAAATAAAAACCATAAGTTTTGGACGGAACCTAGGCCTTGCATGGTCCTCGGACGCAAGCCTATGGGGAAACCAAGTACACAAAAGCACAATCGGAGTTCCCTACTTCCCAGTCGACTGCTCGGATGGATTATTTAGAGATTCAGCCTTGGACGGTATTCACGCGCTTATCACAGAATATTCAACTGTTACCCCGGTTAGTTTCCTAAGTTTGACTTACTATGAATTATCGGTATAATGCCTGGTAGTATTGGTAGATTAGAGTTAGTTAGATTATGTTTCAAGGTATCTTGCTCTAAATATTCTCGAAGAAACACACACATGGAGCACACCCATTCACAAAGTAGTGTTGCCAAAAGATCAGTACTCAAAACATGTAAATAAATTTCTATTTTTACTAAAACAAAGAAATAGTACAGCGTACAATGAAAAGCTGGAATCAGCCTATGCTAATGCTAACCACTTAATCAAAAGGAAAGATACAAGAAAATAAAACAAAGCCGAGGAAGTGGATCAGAGGAGAGGTTGGCTACTACTCCAAGACCTTGTCCTTCCTCAATGCTTTTACGTGCCCATAACTCAGGCAGCAAAAGAAACCCAACTTGAGCCTCACACCGCTGAAGGAAAGGTGCAGGGAGCCGGAAGTTGAGGGGCTTTCTCTAAATATTTGCCTGCCACAAGGCAGAGGCACTGATGGCGGAGAATCTTTCTTCTGACACGCCAAGATTCTAGCATGAACAGAACCTGCTTCGGATTTTGACTAAAAGGGGGAGAAACACCCTTTCCCCTCGGTCGAAATGGAGTATTCCCCTGAACTTATGCTTCCTGTGCCCATACCTTACTATTTTGAGTCTCATGAGGACACGGCGCTTCTGTGGCGGAGAGAGTTCTTCCTTCCCAACCTTCGCCTCAAACATGTTATGTCAAGGGAGGACAGCACTGAATATAGGAGTTGTGATTTGGGAGGAAACTGAAGGAGCTGTGTGTATATAAAGCAACTCTCTCTCCCTCCTTTTTATTTGAAAAGACAAGGAGGTGGCAGTCAACTCACGCAGCGTCCCAAGGAACGCTACAGACAAAATGGCTCTGGCCCAACTCCCAACGTCAACTGCAACCACAAGATTAAAGGAGCCTCGTAAAGGCGCACCTCGAACACTGGGACATCAGAAAGTATCGCGTGGCCAAAGATTGCATAAATACCTCTTAATTCGTGGGCCTAGTGAATTCGCGGCCCAGGCCCGTTCTGCATAAGGGCCCAGAGACTATGGCCCACGCCGAGGAATAGTCGCTGCCGAGGGCAACCTCCTGCTCGGCGCCTCGTGATATACCTGAAGAAAGGGAGAAATTGAACTCAAAAGGTTTTGGACAGAACCAAGGTATTGCATGGTCCTCGGACTCAAGCCTATGGGGAAACCAAGTACTCTAAAAAGTTTTGGACAGAACCAAGGCATTGCATGGTCCTCGGACTCAAGCCTATGGGGAAACCAAGTACTGGAAAAAGTTTTCGGACAGAACCTGGGCCTTGCATGGTTCTCGGACTCAAGCCTATGGGAACGCCAACTACTCGGACGGGAAAGTCCTCGGCTCCAATACTGTAAAATGTTAAGGCCAGTATGTTAAGATGGCAAAATGACCCCCTATTCAATAGCCTAAGGAAACTGTTCGTTTTGCGGATGACATGTCCTCGGATAGTTACTTCTTACACCGTATCGAATACTCAGTCCTCATCTTGGCTAATTTTGAGGTAAGTGTCGTCCCTCCCTGGTCGGCATTGCTATGTTAAGTAATTCTGTTAAAGTTATGGTGGCATCTTTTTATTAGCACGTATTTTGGCCTTAGTTGTCATTGATTCAAATGCTATACTATTGTGCCGAGCAGTGTTTGCAAATTTATTAAAACATATAAATAGAACATGAGAAGTAGAATAATAATAACTTTTATTAATATGAAAAATTATTACAACGTACAAAGAAGGGCTTAAACAAGCCTATACAAAAAATGAATTGCTAAAGCAACAATAGCATCCGCAATACAGATCAGTAAACAGTCCGGTGTCTTTTAAACTCGCCTTCAAAGTCTCTCCAATCTCTGCCTCAGTACTGCTCATATCAGGAGAAGAACCTTCTTTAGAAAAAGATGAAGGAGAAGGAAGAAGAATTGGAACACATGGAAGCACTTCAGCAAGCTCTTGTCATCAAGGAGCGCAAAGGAAGAAGAAGATGGAGGACATGAGCAGAAGATGGAGGAGATGAATGAAGAAGATGGAGGACATGAGTAGGAAGGAGGAGAAGAAGAGAGAGAGGCAAAGGGGGGCGCCAGTGAACGAAGAGAGGAAGAAGCAGGGGCACTTAGTCCCTGCCCCAATCCTGACTCCTAACACGCTGGCGCCATGTTAGATATGCTCGTGAGAGAGCGGACGGTGGTGATAATGGATGTTTTTGACTCAGTCACACCGAAAGTGAGATATGACGAGTCCCTGCTTCGGATTTTGGCTAAAAGGAAGGGGAGACAAATCTTGAGTCTCCGCCATCCTTGCCCTGACCGAGCCATCTCAAGCTTTATTAGGACATGGCGTTTCTGGGAAAGGAATGGTTTATTTATGGCTGACTACTATGGTGAACGTATTATTGGATAGGGTATAACCAGAGGGAAGAAGTGAACTCTGGGAAGAGCCTGGGGGATTCAGATATGAGAGAATCACCTTTTGTCTTCTCTCTTTATATAAGGGACGAAGAAAAGGGTACATAACACGTTCAGATCCCCAGGGAAACCTACAAATAAGAATACGCCGTTTCGTTCTCCCACACCATCAATAACCGTCAGATCTGGGAGGCCTCGTAAAGGGAGGATATTAAAGACGCGCCTCGAATACCCAAACAGCATAAGGGCAATGTGCGCAAATTAAGGGGAACAGCTCGTAGACCGGTACATTCCTTGGGCATGTGAAGAGTTACCCGCGTCCTTCAAGGGTTGAAATGAATGAGCCATAATAAAGGCTCGGCATTACCAAAACCCACCTTTCCAACCAAGATGTTGGACAGCAGGGTTTTGAGGGGCTATTATGGGGCCCGATAGTTTATGGGTCAGGCCCACTTGCTCGTGGGGAGCCCGCAAGCCCAAGCTGAAAAAAGTTATGGCCCAAGCTTAAAAGTATAAGGCCGAGGATGGCCCAGATATGCAGCCGAGGACGGTTTAGTCCTCGGCAAGCCTAAAGCTCCCCTGACAAAGGGGTAAAAGAGAGCTATAAGAACAAATCCGTAAGAAGATCTAAAATATCTCGGGGAAGTTGTCCTTAATACCCTTCACTGATAAGACTTTACACCTAACAGAACCTGATTTTTAGGCTTTATTAACCATCCCTAACAATTCTGGGATTAGATTGACGGGACAATTATCAGTCCTGGAAAAGTTGACCCTACACGTGGACGAGGGACAACAAACGTAGGCTAGTATAAAAGGAAAGGGAAACTAATTAGAAAAGGGAGAAAAGGGGGAGATCCCCATCTCAATTCCTGGGAAAAAACTCCAGGGATGAGAATGCCCGGACAATATATGTACACCACCACGGAAAACCCACCGCCGGGTAACCGGAGAAAGGCATTAGTGCTCCTCGGACATAATCCGAGGAGTCCAATCCCTCAAGTTACAAAGCTGTAGGGCTTGGATATCCAGACTGAAGCCTTTTCTTATCTGAGTTTCCCTGAAGTCCGGTTTGGACCAACGCCTTATGACCAAACGCTAGCCTTTCAAGCTCACTCTCTACAAATCTTATTGTGAGGGATCCTTCACGCGCGAGCCCAACGTCATTGTTGGGCCGTTTGAGAATCGTGTCCCTACAGTCATTTTTATATTTTGTTAACTCTTTAGAAAATTTTGTAAGGATATTATTAGGTATAAAATGTAAATTGTCCATGTTATTTATTTATTTATTATTGTGAAGCACTTTTTTTTTTTCTTTTACGATTTATTTACTTTAGAGTCTATAGTTTTTGTACTTAATAACTCACTTGGATGAATATTTATGATGTGGTCTCACATTTTATTCTAAAATTAAGAAATAAAACTCTTCAAGAATAAATAATTTAAAACACATGACGCAAAATTGAAACTCTAATTTAGAATTCTAATTTGAGTTTCTCCTATTATATATATATATATATATATATTACTTTTTATCATTAGATTAATGTATTAATTGATTTTTGGTATGCGCACCTATGACATTCACTTAATAATAATTGCTATTTTTCATTTGATCTTGATAAAATTATATAAAACCCACAAGAATTTAATTATAAAAAATATAAAATTATTTTATTTTATACTAGTAATAAATATATTGTGTCGTTTATTTTGATTTTTTTACAGTAATAAATATATTGGTTTCCGACAAATAAAAAGATTAGCAGCATTCATGATGTACGTTAAAAAGAGAAGTTACTTTATTACCGTAAAAAAGAGACTGATGTTAGGACATGTTGCTCTCTACCTTGTCCAGTTACACACGTTAATTTTTACCGCCAAAGAATAGAAGAAAAAACCCAACCAGCGAGTCAAGCGACCAAACAACGTAAACAAACTCCCAAATCCCCATTTTTAGTTTTTAATCAACTCTCTCTCTCTCTCTCTCCCTCTTCCATCTACCGTTCAACATCAACATATATGAAAACGCCTCTTCTCTCTCTCTATCTCACTTTCAAATTGTAGAGAATTTAAACAAAAATTCATATACCCATACTTCTCTACACACTTCACTTCAGTTATGCTTCTACCCTTCTCTCTCTACCACCACTACTACTACTGGTCCCACCTCTCTTTCTCTCTCTAGCCATGTCATCGCAATCCTCCTCCACCTCCACCGCCACCACCGCGCCTGAGCCACAAGCTCCACTCCTCCACCCCCGCCAAGGCAGCTCCGACACCGCAACCACCCGCCCCACCACTCTGGCCTTGCTCCTGGGCCGCGCCTCGGGCCGGCGAGGCCCGTCCATGCTGGTGAGGGAGACGGCGGCGCGGCAGCTGGAGGAGCGCCGGGCCGACTGGGGGTACTCGAAGCCCGTGGTGGCTCTGGACATCATGTGGAACGTGGCGTTCGTGGTGGTCTCGGTGGCCATGCTGTTGTTGACTCTAGACGAGAAGCCGAACACGCCGATTCGGCTCTGGATCTGCGGCTACGCACTGCAGTGCGGGGTGCATGTGGGGCTGGTTTGGATGGAGTACCGGAGGAGGAACCCGCGGAGGGCGGCGTCGAGAGCTAGGGTTGCGGGGGACGAGGAGAGTCAGCAGGCGGTGGAGGTTAGGAGAGAGGAAGGGAATGATAGCGAGGACGAAGACGACAACGGCGGTTTTGCGCCCCGGTCTAGGTGAGTTCTTGTCGTTTGGATTTTTGTTTATAGTTTGGGTTTTGGGTTTTGGGTTTTGGGTTTGGCGTTGAATTTTGAAGTTTAGGAGTGTGTGTTTGTTTGTTTGTTTGTGAAGATTGAGGAACATTTTAAAGCCTTGAATTTCCTAAAAAGAGTACTCAAATTTTGATGCTAGAATAGAAATTCTACTACCTTATGAATACACTACACTCTAAATAGAGTGTCACTATAAGATAATTTGTGTAGATAATGGGCTTGTGAAGATTGAAAATTTGATATTCTGAATGCATTTTAAGGATCTTTCTATAATTGACTTGTCGAAAAAAAAAATTAAGGATCTTTCTATAAGTAGTTCAAAAGGTGTACGTTGATATACTTATATATATATAAAAAGGAGAGTGTACGTTGATATTAATTTTAATGTATGATAAAAAAATATTAGGGTTCCTTTTGTTACTGTTTATGGACTCAAGTTGGCACAGCCCATATGTTAATCTTTTTCTTCCTCAAATTCTTTACTATCTAGATCACACAAAGTCCATTATGAGCAATAAGAAAAGGATTCTTAGAAAAAGACATATTGTGTCAACTGTCTAGTGATAAAGAGATTTCAAAAGGGAGAGAGGAGAGGGGGGTGGGGGGGGGTGGTTCTTGTAGTCATAGAAGAGCTTTTATGCAGTTTGGTTCATGGAAACGCCAAACAATGAGACATCCATGAGAAACAATATGCTCACGCCCATACGCCCAAACTGTTTCAAATTGACATAGCCTTAACCCAACATTGTCATGTGTCCAATTTTGGGATTATGGGCAATGCGTTAAAAATTAAAATAACCTCTTGTGAAATAGGAGCAGGTTCACTCTCCTACTTAACCTGGGGGATTGGGTTATGACCTTATGGGCAAATCAAAATTATTAATAATGCCCTGTTGGCTAAATGGCTTTGGGAGTGTGCAACAGAAAGGTGCCATTTATGAAAGCAGATAGTTGAGATGAAGTATGGGCTGGATGCGATGGGATTAGTGTTGTTCTGCCAGAATCAAAGTTATGTATGGGATGTGCATGTGGAAGAGTTTCAGAAGCAGTTGGGAGGAATTTTCTGGTTAAGTTCATTATAAGGGATGGTATTCGTGTTAGTTTTGGCATGACTAGTGGTGTGGGGAGGCTCCATTGAGAACTTTGTTTCTAAAAATTTTTCTATATTGCATTGGATTGAGATGAAATTTTGATGTTTTTATGGTGCATTCCAATCATACCTTTCACTGAACCCCGGGGTCTGTTAGGGCAGTGCAGGGTTGTGAGTTAGAATCACCGTATTTTTTTTTTTTTTGCTAGATCTATGGCACTTTCTGGGAAAGCCTAATGTTGTGATGATAGAATGGATTGATCATAGTGGAAGAGTCATAAATTTGAGGTTAGAACTTACTTTCAAGCACCAAGTGGAAGATTGGATTGTGGATTTCCTTGGAAAATCATTTGGCAGATAAAAGAACCTAAAAATTGGCTGTCTTTGGTCAGTTATTGGCATTGGTCAAGACTCAAACAGCAAATAGTTGCAGAAATAAATTTTTTTTTTTTTTTTAATTTTATATTGGTGTCGTGTGTAAAGTCAGTGATGAGACATAGGACCGTCGTTTATTGCATTTTCTTATCAGTAAGGAACTTTGATGATTCTCTTTTTTCTTTTTCTATGCTTTTCTTTTTTCTGTTTACATGTGTTATGTATGAGATTGCTTACCAAAATAGGTAAGCGGTTGTGGAAATGTTGACTTGTTGGGGAGAGTGTTTTGGTGCATCTAGGTAGCATGCTTTGGAATGCAGTTCCCTTATGTCCAATGTGATACATTTGGAGAAAAAGAAATGCTTAAACCTCTGAAGGCATCAAGTTGTCAATGGCTATGCTGAAATGCTGTTCTTGCCAGACCATGCTATAACATTAACTTTTATATTCCTTCATGCTTCCTGTCTCATCTGCAATTACGTCTTTATTATATGCTTTTCTTTTCTTTCTTTTTTTTTGGGGGGTGGGGGGGCTGTTAATATCATTATTATATGCTGATTCAGCAACTTTTCCTGGGAGATTTATGAGATATTGGCCACTTACTGATTTTATTATGAATGGCTTAGTGCTGTTAAACGTTGTGAATCGGTGAATACGATGGCATCATTTCTTTGGTGGATAGTTGGCTTTTATTGGGTTGTCTCTGGTGGAGATATACTTCTGCGAGATGCTCCACGTTTGTACTGGTATGTTTTAACCGCTCTTGAATGCCCTTTATTTATTTCTATATGTTACATGTTATATTATTTTGAGACGTGCACACACATACACACACACATATAGTTTTCCTTTTTTACTTTTACCTTCATGTAAGGTGGGAAGAGGGAGGAGTTTATAGATTTGCTAAGTTTCTGGAATTTTTTGTATGAGTCACCAGATCATATTTACATGGATCTTGATCTACTTTTGTCCCTTTTGATATTTAAAATTTTCTTTCAATTTGTATAAAGCAAGCTTGCTGTCACAATGACAATTATCTTGTCATTGTAAATTCGATTCTTCTATGTCTATTATCACAATAGAACCACAATTCTTTCAGATAGATTGTAGATCCAATTGCCTCTCTCTCTCTCTCATGATCACAATGCAGTATTTTTTTGCAGAAAATAATTTCAGGGATCTCTGGTTCTGAATTTTTGCAGGTTGGCTGTGGTGTTTCTGGCATTCGATGTCTTCTTTGCCATATTTTGTGTTGTTTTGGCATGTTTGATTGGGATTGCTCTCTGTTGCTGCTTGCCATGCATAATTGCCATTCTTTATGCTGTTGCAGGACAGGTACAAAGAAAGAATTAGTTACTATGACTAAATATGTGAAACATGTTCTTTCAACTGCTTAGTGTTGTTTCTTCTGTGACAAAATAGGAAGGAGCATCAGAAGCAGATCTTAGCATCCTTCCAAAATACAGATTTCGAGCATTGAGCAATGAGGCAAAGCCTAATGGGGGAGCAGGGTCAATGGTTCCTGTGGAAACGAGTAGTGGATACTTGGCAATTGAACGTATACTTCTACCTGAGGACGCGGTATGCTTTTGTTCTTTGTTTTTCGTCTTTTGATAAGTGATCTGGTATTCCATTGATTTATAATGAAAAGGCTAATCATTTCACAATTTTATTACCTATTTTGTGGGACTTTATCTTTATTTATGAAAAATTCTGCCCATTTTGGTTTTGAAGTGATGACCCATTCTTCTGTATTTTCTGTTGGATATGTATGCAAGCACATATGGTGTCGATTTGGCATTGCCATAGGAAGTAGGGCTTGTAGAGATTTAGTAGTAGAGCTTTTGCAATATAGAGCTTTAACTGAAAAGCTCTTAGCATTTTGAGTGTTTGACAAATTACAGTAAATGTTGGTTCTAGTTATCTTAACTAGTAAAGTTCTTGTCCTCGAATAAGGGACATGGGTTCAAATCCCACCTACATCAAAAACTAATTGGTGTCTTTGCCTGAAAAGAAAGAGCAATCACCATGGAGCAGATGCCATAGGTTCAAATCTATCATTTGTATCCTTTAAAAAATTACAGTGAATAGTTTTTTAATGTTAAGGTTTTATAGATCATGAATAGTGAATTGTAGAGTTTTTTTCTTAAAAGTTCTTATTAACAAAAAAAAAAAAAAAGTTTTTCCTAAAAGTTGCAAATTTCAGATTTAGCATTAAAAGCTGTTAAAGACCCTCTTAAAGAAATCTTCTAAAAGAGCTTTAAGGCTATTAAATTACTTTTTCTGGACATGCCCAAAATCTTTTGCACATGTGCATATGAACATGGGTGCACAATGAATGGAAATAATTATTGCTCAAAGATTTGGTGAGGGAGTTGTTTTCCCCACTTTTTTTGCTTAACTGTATTTTATTGGAACCATCTCATTTTGGATTTTGAAATGCTTCATTTGACCATTGTTGAGACATTTCTGCTGAGTAGCATGAAGCGAGGCACATGTTAGGACTTGGATGTTGGTCATGTAGGATGGATCCTCATTTTTGTGCCAATCATGTTCATGGATTGACTTGCTTGTGACTTACAAGAGTCTCAATCTGTATGGAGTAATTTGTAGAAAAAACTTTAGGACTAGCAAATCAATGAGATTTACTTGGAACTACCTATTGGAAGTAGTTAAAATTCCTAACACATTTACAATTTTCCTGAAGATTTTGGTTCTGACTTTCCTCTTGTTTATCCAGGAATGTTGTATATGTCTCAGCTCATATGAGGATGGAGCAGAGCTCCATACTCTTCCCTGCAACCATCATTTCCATTCTACATGCATTGTGAAGTGGCTTAAGATGAATGCAACATGTCCACTCTGCAAGTACAACATTCTCAAGGGAAGTGAACAGGTATAAAGGAAACAAATAGGAACCCCCAATGTCTGGGTTCATCTACCCACAATTTGTTTGTTTGTGTGTACAGAAAGTTGAGGCAGAAAGAGGAAAGCTTCTCCTAATATTTATTGACAATTACTTACAGCAACTTGTCAATTGAGCCTCATTTTCTGTTTTACGGCCATTGGGAGTTGCCCTTTTACTCTTCATGCCTTTGTATGACTTGTTAATTATGCATATGCAAAAATGGAGCAATTGATATGCTGGTTTTACGTAGATGCTTCTTTTTCTTTTCTTTTTTCCTGGTTTTGTAGTATATAGAAAATGATTGCTTGTAATATGTACCTTTTACCTCTGATTTTGGGAATTATATATAGATGATTGGATTATTTCACTTTTTTGTTTTGTTCCAAATTTAGTTATTTATTATTGTGGCAATTTATACCCTGTATGTACATATCAAAATATATACCTTGTATGTACCTGATTGAAAAGGATAGATTATTAGAGAATTTTGAGAGGGATGGCAAACTTTTCTCTGTACTGGGGATAATATGTTGTTGTTAGTTGTGATGACTTGTGTTTCTGCTGAATAAAACTGAAAAGAGGAAGAGTGAGTCCCACTTGTGTCAGGACTAAGGAGTGCAGATGAGCCAGATTGAATATTTTGAGTCTGAACCAAACTTGAGCCGAGTTCTGGTTTGATCCAAACATGTAGGAAGTTAAGCTGAAAGAATGTAGTTTCTTCCATACTTATGCTTGTTAGCAAGGCCAATTGCGCATCTATGGTTGCTTGATCCTGCATTCATTTCTATGCCAAAATTCAAGAACTCAGTTACTATCACAGTGATTTTTTGCATCTCGCGTCCCTTTTTCCCCTTTTTTCTCTCATTTTCTCTTTTTGGCCATCAGCTCTTTATTATTAGTTGGGGTTTCTTTTCTGAACCCTTGTTTGGGGTAATTTTTAAGTTATGTTACTCTGCCACTCCAAGGCTGAACTGAACTATTCAAACTGAAGACGGTATTTCTTAACTCATAAGCTTGGCTTGTTAAACCATTGAACTTGAAAAATCAACCCATGCGTTTCTGCATTAGTCATATGTCTATACTTCATGGAGCTGCGAGAACTGTGGGTGGGAATAGGATACGGATAATGAGACTCAGCTTCTGACTTGGAAGAAAGCTTCACCTCTTAAACCATTAGTCTTGAGCTGCTCTCAACTTCTTTAGGTTATCAAAGAAGTTTAGCTTTTGCAATGCACAAGCAGTCCCTGTCGATAAACAAACCGGGAAATGAAACTCTAATCTATTATCTATGCAGTGCTTGTATAGCCATTTCTGCAAAGTTCAAAAGAGGTAAACTTCAACGTCTCATTTGGTAGTCTCACTTATTAACCAAAGATAACGTTATCTCCTCTCATGGCATATAGTTTTTTACCTTATTCTTTGGTGAACAATTCAATTACTCCTCCAAACGATAACAATCAAATTTTTTACTTTATTCTTTGGTTTCTAAACTGTATGGTTTGTGGGTAAGTGTAAAAGATCTGGAAAAATTACTCCTCCAAACGATAAAAATCAAATTTTGTTACCATCAAATGTTTAATCTCTAATACTGGTTTGTTCATCATCATTTTAAATAAATATTCACATCACAAATTCTATTGAAAACATAATCATAACTGTTCCATTTTTATGGGACAACCAAACCTATCAGAAAATGTTGAGATGCTCATTAACAATTATATTTGCCATCTGTTTTATGTGCATATTAAAAGAGGAGGAGGTGAAAGTGGTGAATTAGATCCTTGACAAGCTGACAGTGTGCTAGATTACAACGATAATGTTACACATCAAAGGACATGCACGTTTCCAACATCTGCCCTCAATAAGCCAAGATCCTTGTCATTTGAGTAGTAATGATATCAATGTTATTCTTTCAAATCTTCTCTTGATTGTTTGATAGCTGACGTACCATATCAGCATGTAGTGCATGGCCACCCTGCATCAAATGCAAAAATTCATAACCCAATTTAGTGTCTTGTAATCATTGTCTCATAAGCACAACGAAAATTTGAGAGTAAAATAAACTTGCATAAAATTAATCAACACTTTTTTTTTCCATGAGCTTTCAGACAATGCAATCATCTAAACTTGAAACAGGAAGAATTGGATTTCAACAGATGGTGCCAAAGCTTGTGGAGAATGAAAACGATGGGGAAATCAAATGGTCATTAATGCAAGCAACTGTAGTTTATTGAACTGTTAAAGCTACTTCTATTATTTTCTAGTGCGTTCTTTTTCTGTTAGTTGTGACAATGGGGGGTTAACTTAGTAAAGATAACACTTCTACCCACAGTGCCATCAGCATAGATGCTTGCTAGATTCAATGCCTGGTTTGTGGCTGTAACAAGTATATATTTCAGGGATCAATCGAATGCTACATAGTTCTTATATTCATAATGACTAAGAAATACATTTCCAGATGAGAACTATAAATCAAATCTTGTTAATGATCAACCACAATCAAATCATAGAGATCTAGTCACTCATTCTACCTTTTCTTTTCCTTTTTTGTTTTATTGCATAAAATCTTTTTTCTCTTTTCTGTTCTTTTTTTTTTTTTCCCATCGAAACTAATACATTCAGAAATAATTAGATAGATCATAGATATGTTATGGCTCCAGACTAAAACCAAATGCTGCAGTTGGTTACAGAGATAAGTACCACCAAAGTAAGTACTGGGTGAAGGAAAATCTTACTGATCAACCTCAAGGTCTCTAGATTCTACTTGTTTAAGAAAAAGATCAAAGACCCCCAATGCAAACCAATCATTAAACTAATCCTCTCCATGGATGAGATCAATGCCCTCTAGTGTCCCCATGATGCACAATGTTTTTTCGTAAGTTTGTAACAGTATGTAAAACATAAATTAGTAAATGGAGGAGCAACTAAAGGGTAATGAAATCTGATGGCTATTAGCAATGTTCTAGGTATTTTTAATTGTCATAAACAACGTTGGGCAGGTCAAACTGAGGACTTTTATTCAAAGCATTGAACTGAAAGAAGGTTATTCTCAAGTGATGTGATTGCATATCAAATTGTATGACAAGGGAACTGTGCCTTTTTTGCTGGTTGGAACTGCACATACATTATTTTAAATAGCCAAAGGAAAGGTATCCACAAATAAATATAAATATAAAGTGAGTCAAGATAATAATAATTAGATAAATAAGAGATAAGAAGTATATATAGAAGTAAGGAGCCTACGAAGTAGCAAAATTGAGTACGATATAAGAAAATTGACAAAGATGGTACCACTGGCTGCATCCATAAGAAGAAATGGTTTAGTTTGAGGCACAACAAGACAAGGAGGCATAAAAGTTTTATCAGTCAAGACTTTGAAGAAGACATGATGGCCAGTACTGTAACTATGGGCCAATACAGAGCCTAGTGGTCAAAGAGACAAAGAGGGCAAAGAGGGACTCATGAAAGCCAAATACAGGAAATTGGGATCAGAATTTGTTAGGCTGCCAATCAAAGACAGCTGGATGATTCATTATTAAGCCAAAAGGTACTTGGTATCTAAAACAAAAAGGCAACTTTGCAAAAGGGTAAACTAAAAGCTATTTGCAAAATGCAGAATGGGTGATACTTTTTCAAAGTGTTTTTTTGTTCAAAATTTTGCTCTTCTTGCATCCTATCACTTTTTCAAAAGCTGTCCCAAAGGACAAGAACAATTCCTTCCCTGTCCCCACAATTTCAATATAATACAAATCCTGATTTTCATGATAAAGGGCAAAGCATATGACCACAGTTGAACTTTCTTGATAATTAATCAATAATCAACAACCAAAAGCGCGCGCGCGCGGGGGGGGGGGGGGGGGGGGGTGTGGGGGTGTGGGGGGTGGGGAGGATTGGATAAAATACACATGCCTTGTATGCCACTATATGTGCCACCGGAAGCCCTTGACTGCCAAACTGTGCAAAAAGGGAAAGGTCACCAATAAGATCTAAGACCTTATGGCGACACGGTTCGTCAGGGAAACGCAGTGGGGGGTTCAACCAACCTTTGCTGGCACTGCAGAAGAAGATTAGGATTAAGTATGCAATGAAACTTGGAAAACACAAAAGACAAACTAATTTTTGAGGTTTGCATAGCTATGTAAAATTTCTTATCTCCTAGTTTGAAACATTTGGAATATTATATTAATGATTTGTTCTATATTAGTCTGATTCAATTTATTACCAGCACATGTTGTCACCATCTATTGAGTTTTGGCAAAGAAAACATTGGAAGTATTTTCCAAACTTGTAAGAACCCCTAAATTTAGCAATTTGCATTCTCACCCTAAAAATAGGAACTAATCTATAATTGCTTTTCTATGGACAGGGTGGACCATCTCTCTAGGTTGCACACTCCCTCTAGATCATTCTATTCTTGCTGAAAAAAAAGCTTCAAAGTGAGCAAGTTCAAAGAAAGTTTTTTGACATGGACTTTTTAGAAAGCAAAATTAGAACATACAGTGTTTCTCCAAATTTTTTCAAATTGTAACTATTAGGGTTTTATTATATGACCGCTTGTCCTTTAATACCAAGTTTTGTTCACAAACAAATCATTTTGAGCAGTGCCCATTGCCAGTCCAGTTGAGAAAACTGTTATAATGCATACAAAAATGAAGCATGTACCTACAAACAATGGCATTGTCCAGTGAGCCCCCTTTTATGAGCCCAGAATTACGCATTTGCTCCACCTGCAAGGCTTTTCCAATATAAAATTGAGTATTAGAAGCATAAATTCAACAATATAATAAAAAATTTGAAGTTACCACAATTTGTTCCCCCCTTGTCCTATGTCACTTGCTTGTCTAGATTTAAATTCTGGATTTTTTTTCATAACAGTAAACTTCTCTTTATAATGCTTCCAACCACCTTGAACATTGCAAAGTGTCAAACAAAACCACCATGTCTTCAATAATAATTTTAACGGAAAGAAAGAAAGAGAAACGTTAATATCACAGTTTTTAAGTTGATTATAAAGTCAATCATATCAAAAGAAAATATCAAAGTATGACAGCAATGAGGAAGTGAGAACAAGACTATTATTGGCGATTTTAAACAAACCTGCTCATAAACACAAAAGGTTCTTGATGAAGCTATCTGCTCGGAGTAAAAATAATTATCCAGCGGTGCTGAAGAAAACCACTGACAGCCAATAGCATGCACCTGCAATATAATTTTTTTTTTTTAAATGTGGATTACCATATAGAAATTAAGACAATTAATCTTTTTCTTTCTTTTTTATTTATTTATTACTCACAAGACTAGTAGTGAATGGTTAAAATTGACATTCGTAAATATGTTCCAGGTCTTCTAAATCACCCAAATCACATTTCCAGTATACCCTAACCACTAGAAATCCCAAGTAACCAGGTATTGCAGCAACTTTACTCAATCTCAGGAAGAAAAATAATTGGTACCTATTCTATGTTAAACAAAGCATTTCACTTAAACTGATTATGACAACTGCCAAATTCTATAATTGAAAATCCTGCAACCAAACATTTTAAGCCTGCTATTTTTTATTAGCAGTAAATTCATTCAATGGAGGCTATGACTTCAGATAGAAAAAAATGGAGGAAAAGAATACATGTAGCCAACCCTGACTAATCTTGTTGAGGATCCATAGCCGACTCCAAAAATTTGGGACTAAGCTTTGTTGCTGTAGTAGTAAATTCATTCAACACACACACACACACAGAAGTTTTTTTTTTTTTTTTTTTAATGACAAAGGAACCTCTTCAAGGCAGAGCCACTTCATGTACCAACCCCTATCAAGTAAAACCCAGATACACACACACAAGAATATATGCAATAGAAAAATAAACAAAATGAATGCAGATCCAACACTAATAATTTGGAACAACTATATATCCAAGGACCAAGGTTTCATTGCTTCACAACACTGTAGATAACTAAAGAAGAATAATAAGATAATTATAGCAATAGCACACAAAGGCACTTCACCAATATTTGGTGACAGTTGGTCCTATCTCGAATTTAGAAATGCCAAATCTGACCATTAAGTGTTATTATACAAGTTAAATGCCCAAAACTTGTATCAACCCAATCAACCTACAAGATTTTCCATTGCACAAGCAGAAAAGGCAAGCAAAACAGCAGCAATGCATGGACCAATAACAGCCATCCCATTTATTTAGTTCGTGGTCCCCATCCAGTAGGGATAACACATAAAGAGTTTAGAAGCCAGAAATAAATTCTTATATGCTCTAAAAATAATAATGTACCAATGCAAAGAAGTGGCACCAACCTTCTCCATTTTCAAATTACACACCCAAGAAATATATATATATATATATATATATATTCAGAAATTGACAGTGTAGCAATATTCATACCTGTGGGAAGTCAATCCCATAAGTTATGTGAACCTTTTGTGAAGGAAATGCAGCAACAAAAGAATCTTTCCTCCATGCATGCACTGGTTCATTCACATAAGGTGCCATTTTTTCACAACTGTTCCCACACTGATCTGTGGCCACCTTTAACCCAACTTGTTCTATGGCCTTCACCCATTCACTTGCCGAGCCATCAAAAATGGGAACCTGAGTGAGTAATTATAGAAACCATCAGTCTCCCTACAACATGTTCAAGCATTACCAGTTATTGGGCTTGATCCAAATGCATAAAGTTCCTATTAATATATAATTCAATACATTATTGCATCTGTTCCAACAAGTTTGTCCATAATTCGCATATTCTCTCGAAATTAACACCTTTTAACTGTTTTTCTCTTTACCACCAAAACAAATATAGTTAAATGCTACTTCAACAATAAAATGTAAGAGCATAACATAATCCGATTGCATTGAAACAGAAATTGATAATAACAACTAATATCTAAAGAGAATCCAATCCATCAACCAACCCCCCCCCCCCCCCAACCCTATGCTCTACTTGTTCAAATTAGAGCGAGATTGACGCGTCTGACATCTCACTCCAATTAATCTAGAAAAGGCCATATATTATCATTTCAATGAAAAAAAATTGAAGTTCATGGAAAATTTGAAGACTTAATATAACATCAAATCCAAAATTAAAAGCCCCGGTATCCAACGACTCCCTAAATCGAATGTGAGTATACATTGTTGGACGCTCTCACATTCACACACAAAGTGCATAAAAATCAAATTTGAAGTTTATCACCGAGAAATACTTTTAACAAGAAACTTGTAAGAGTTGTATCATTTTCCAAAGCCATAATTCTAACAAAGAAAAGCTAGAGATAAAGCAAGCTTAAATTTGAACATTATCGAATCCATTCATTAAGTCTCAACAAAATTACAGTACCAACCTCAACCTCGCAAACTTTAGGATCCGAATTCTGCATCTCAATCCTGCAATTATCAACACCGGCGGCCTCCAAAGCCGAAAGCAAGTGCTCAACGGTTCGAATTCTGAACCCATCCTTATGGAGCGTGGTACACAGAGGCGATTCTTCCGCAAAATCGACCGAGGCCGGAATCAAATTTGACCGGAAATCGAAGTACCTCCCTTTTCCCGCGAGCTCCGGCCAAAGTTTCACGGTGGAAACCTCGCCGGAGTGCAGAGTGTTCCCGGTCCGCTCTATGCATCCAGCTACGGTTTGCTGAAGCCTGCCAGTCTGGTCATCAAAGCAATCACATATATCATATTAGTGAGATATATATATATATATATACATATATATATATATATATATATGTGTGTGTGTGTGTGTGTGTGTACGTATGTGCATAGATCAGATTAAATGTTACTTTCTGTTTGGTTACTGAGAAAATGTATGAAAATTAGCGAAATATTCAGATTTCAACAAACTCCGATCGAGTTTTTCAATAAATAAAAAAATTAAAAATTAAAAAGCTCAGATTATTTTTTTGAGAAGGTTCCAAAAGTTCAGTTCAGATGAGAGAGTGAGAGAGAGAGAGAGTACGGATTTCCAGGAGATGAGTTTTGAGGACTTGAAGGCAGCGGCGAGAGTCATTGAGGGAATCAAGGAAGGAAGGTAGTACTGGTACTGGTTTCGTCTGGATCAGTGGCACTGGCAGAGCGGCGTCGTTTTGGGGGGAGAATACGGAATGGGAAATGTCGCGGAAAAACAGGACATTTTTGGCGGGAGTCTCCTTCTGCCAGACAAGTTAGGATTCTTCTTTATACCTGAAAAATCAAAAGTGGGAAGTTCACGAAGAGAAAGACTTCCCTGTTCGAAATTTTAGAATTAACTAGCAGTACAACAGTTCCTAAAAAATAAAAATCTAGCAGTATCAGAATTCATATATGTAAACTGAAAATGACAATTTATTTATAGGATAATTCTACCCCAAAAGGGGATTTGTTACCCACTTATAGGTAACTTGCAATATCATGTTACATTTTTGTTTTATTTTCATATGGTATAATTTTAATATTATATGTGATAATTTTTTTGTCACATTTGGTAATTATCTTACTTTTTCTCATATTTGATATTCCATCCTCATATTGTATAGTTCCAATATCACGTGACAATTCTTTTGTCACATTTGGTGATTTTCTTATTATTTTCTTCTCATATTTGATAGTTCCATCCCCACATTATGTAATTCTAATATCACATATGACAGTTCTTTTGTCACATTTGGTGGTTCCCTTTTTTTTTTTTCTCACATTTGACAGTTTCATCCTCACATTGTGTAGATTCAACACCATATGTGACTATACTTTTGTCACATTTGATGGTTTCTTTATTTTTTCTCACATTTGACAATTTCATTCTCATATTGTATAGTTTTAACATCATATGTGACTGTTCTTTTGTCACATTTGGTGGTTCCCTTATTTTTTTCTCACATTTGATAGTTCCATTGTCACATTAGATAGTACTAACATCACATATGTATGTACTTTTGTCACATTCAATAGTGCCCTTTTTTTTCTCACATTTGACAGTTCCATTATTACGTTGTGCAATACCAACATCACTTTTGACCGTACTTTTGTCACATTCAGTAGTACCTTAATTTTTTTTCTCAAATTTGACAGTTCCATCGTCACATTGGGCAGTACCAATATCACATATGACCGTACTTTTGTCACATTTAATGGTTTTTTTCCTTTTTACTCACATTTGATAGTTCCATCATCACATTAAAGTTATACCAACATACATATAGGCATAGCCAACTCAACCCAACCCCGCCAAATTACCTAATAATTGACGAATGTATATAACAAAAATACTCCTAAAGTCTCTAAAATTCTGAAATATCCTTAAATATACTAAAATTACCAAAATGCATTCTAACAATTAAAAACTTACCAAAATAACCTCAAAACTCTAAAAAATTATTGGAATATCCTTAAAATCTAAAAAATGACCAAAATGACCCTAAAATCTATAAAATGACTAAAATATCCTCTAAACCTAAAAAATAATCGAAATATTATTAGATACTAAAAAAATTGACCTAAATGACCATAAAACCTAAAAAATAACTGAAATGACCTTGTAACTTAAAAAGTGACAATAATGCCCTTAGAACCTAAAAAATGACTGTAATGCACCTTAAACCTAAAAATTACCAAAATACCCATGGAACCTTAAAAATTACCGAAATAACCCTAAAACCTTAAAAAAATTTGAAATATCCTTGAAACCTATAAAATGACCAAAATACCTCATTAAAATTGAAAATGACCAAAATACCTCATTAAAATTGAAAATGACCAAAATACCCCAAAAACCCTCAACAATTACTGGAATACCCTTAGAACCTAAAAAATGATCAAAATACCTTTAGAACCTAAAAAAATGATTGAATGACCCTAAAACCTATAAAAAAAATGTTTGAAATTACCCTAAAACATAAAAAATGATCGAAATAACCAAAAAACCTAAAACAATGACTAAAAATACCCCATAACACCCAAAAATCACCAAAATACCTTCGAAACCCTTTAAAATTACTAGAAGACCCTTAGAACCTAAAAAATAACTTAATGACACTGAAACCTAAAATGATCGAAATGGCCCCGTAGCCTAAAAAATTACTTAAATATGCTTAGAACCTAAAAAAATGACCGTACTTTTGTCACATTCTTAACTCTAGCATTTTCCTCCTTTAAAAAGCTATTAAAAAAATTTTAGATATAAAATCTAAAAAAAAAAATCCCAAAAAATTAACCCAACCACAATAATTATTGTACGGCATCGAGGTCCCAAGACCCAGATGGGCCCTAGGCTCAGGCCCAATGGCACGGCCCCATTGCCCTAAATTCTGCTTGAAACTGCCTTCAAAGAATACGAGTTTTGGGCCTCAGCTCCTGAAATATGCTCGGCATAAAGCTTCCCAAACGGTCAGTGAAACCTTGTCTGGGCGCACCATAGGATGCTCGGGGAACATCACTACCGAGCAAATTCACCTGAGTTTGAACCAAGTTCCAAGGCCATAATCATTATACTCCACTCTCACCTAAACATCCACTTATAACAGATAATATTGGACCTCCAATTGCACTAACAATTGCAGTAATCATGATCTCCCCACTAACTTAAAGCTATAAATAGAAGAAGTTGGGGAAGAAGAGGGGGTTCAGAAAAAAGAGAGAAAAAACAGTGATTTAGAAAGAGAGGAGGAATATTACTTTGAGTCTCTGTGCCAAAAACAACCCAAAGTAGGAAATCCTGAAGCCCACTTTATAAATAAATTGTGAGCCCAAGTGAGGTTGAGCCCTACAGTCTCATTTTAGGCTTGCACAATTACTTTTGTCCACACAAAAAAAATCAGCTGGAATTATCTTGGTTTCTTCCATAAATATTTGAATAGATCAATTAACTTCCTACGTATCTCCCTTGGTAGCTCCCATCACGTTCAGGGCATACCTCCCTGTAAAATAACATAGTTGAGGTCACTTTCTTCATGTTATATTTTTCTAATTAACCTTAATGTGTGAGATTAATAGGGATATATTTTTCCTCCTTTTAAAAGCTTTAAAAAAAATTATAGAACTAAAATCTAAAACAAAATAAACATATCAAAAAATTATCCCAACACCAAAATGTTTTTTGAGAAAGCCTTAATAGCAGAGCCTCCACCAACTAAGTTTGAGAGAGCCTTAATAGCAATGAAATGTTTTTTTTTGTTGAAGACATATCAGTGCCACAAAAGCATCTCTCTCTCTCTCTCTCTCTCTCTCTCTCTCTCTCTCTCTCTCTCTCTCTCTCTCTCTCTCTCTCTCTCTCTCTCTCTCTGTTTAGGGTTTCTTTTAATTTCTACAAACTCTTCATTCTAAAGCCTTAATGTATTTGTTCCTATAGAATATTGCATCGTGTAATTTGAACATAATTGGCTTTTAAAAGGTCAATTTTCATCTCTATACTTTGTTCATTCACATGGGCGGCTGATAGTAGCCCACACTAACTCCTCACTGTAAGCAAGATCTATTTACTAGAAATTTAAAACTAAACCATATAATATATGGCCTTGTCTTCTTTTAGTTGCTTCGGTCTCTCTCTCTCTCTATACACACACACACACACATAAGCATAAGCTCTTATTATAATGGACACTGAGAAATAGAGAAACATCGATAGTAAAGAGAAAGACATATGTATTAGTATCATAAATAATATCTATGTGGTGGATGGCCACTTGAGAAGAAGCAATTCAGAAATAATCTATCTCTTGTATTTCTTGATGAAGTTGTTTTATAAACTCTAAGGATTCTTATAGATGATAGTGTGATAGCCTTAAAAGACTCAAAATGGTTGGCTAGGTAACACTTCGATTCTTTTAATGTTCAAGGCATACCTCCTTCTAAAACGACATAATTGAGGTCACTTTGTTGATGTTTATCATTTTCGAATTAACATTAATGTATGAGATTAATATCGATATATTAATTAGTTAATTAATTAAGTAAGTATTTATTTATTTATTTAAAGTTTTTTATTTTATTTATTTATTTTTTTATGTTTCATAACAACTTAGTGCATTAGCTTAGTGGTTATACGGTCATGCCCAAGAAAAACCCTAGTTCATCCCAAATCTTCTTTCCTTCAATGTCGGTGATTATGGCCACAGTGTTCTCTCTCTCTACCCTTTTGGTTGAAGTCTCCACCATTTCTTGTCTCTAAAATCTTATTACGTCTCATCCTTATTCTTTAGTTTTCCATTTGGGTTATTTAGCTGTTGTCGTTTTGCTTTTGTATTGCTGAATTGTTATTAATTTTGTTTTGTCTTTGTTCCTTTTGGTTTTGAAGTTTTGCTAGGAACAAAACCCAAAAGCTTCTATTTTTTCTATTATTCCTTTTGGTTCCTAGTAGGTGAGAGAATAAGTAATTGTATATACTTGAACTATTAAACTTCAAATTTTATTTACACTACCGATTTCAATTTGGTTTCTTTTTCTTTATTTTTTTGGGCTGGGTTTTTTAGTATTGCCGTTTGGATTTTTTCATGGACCATTGTTTTTAATTTTGTTTTGTTGTTGGTATATGGCTTGCGTTAAGTGGTTCTGTGGGGTATGGATAGGTTAACAGGTAAAAGTTTTGAAAGCACCATATGCAAACTTGCTTGGTCAATGGTGGTTTATTATATTTGGCTTCAAAGAAATGCGCTTGTATGCAGCGGCAATGTAAAGTCTAAGGAGGCTATACTGCTTTTGATTATAATAGAGATTATGGCCTAGGTTGAGTTTGTAATGAGAATGAAAAAATTGTTAGTGATCTTATGTTGTAATTCTTTCGAAGAGAGGGAGGGGGGTTGCATATCAGTATCTTGTATGATAGCCGTAATTGAAGGTTTTTAGTTTGATTATTTGTAAGTTTGGTTTCAATTGCTAGCTATTTAGTTGCTACTTGCTTTGTTTGTATAGTTTAATTACTTTAAAATTCACTCATTCATAATGGGAAAAAAGGTTATGCTTATCTTTGATTCTCCTTGACCATTTTTTCTTAACCTACAAAATCAAGTCAACAATTAAGGATACAATTGATTTGATATTGAAATTTGAAGGATGAAATTGACACAATTAATAATTGAGGGACCTTTATTTTAAAATTTGAAGAACAAAAGTGACAATTAAATTTGTAGGGACAAAATTGGCCCACACTTTTTTATTGATCACATTGCTCCTATAATTAGCTTTTTTTGCTATTTATTGTCTTTTCATTTTTGATTTTACTATTGAGAACTTCCAGATTTGGACAGAACGTGCAAGACAATGCAACTCTTGACCTTGAGAAATGTCATTCAATAATCAAGGTTCAAATCCTTTATGAGTTAAAAGACAGAGGTGATTGACATTTCTATATGTTGTGCAATTGTATCTTTTTTTTCTTCTTTTTGTCAATTTTATAGTTGCTTTTATATGGTTTTGAATCTTTTGATAGTACATTCAATGATGAAACAATTTATGTGTTTCAAGTTCAACTCTTGGAGACCAAAATGCAATAGCTCTATCAAGGCAGGTTGAATGATGTAATGCTCAAAATGGTAAAATCTAAAGTACTGTTAATTGTTAATCTAAAGGTTTTGATTTGCTGTTTCATTTTTCTTTTTAGGTTTGTTGGGAAATTTAGACCCCGGTTAATAGAATTAACAAGTTTTAAACCCAAGTTTTTAATTAGATTTATTATGAATAAACCTTATTAAAACAAACAAACATCAATATCATGTCAATATCATGCACAACAGAATAGTAAATAAGACAGATATGATGACCAAGGAAAACCAATGAAACAAACTAGTTTCACAGTAAAAAACTTGGAGAGAAACCTTCTCGAAAAGCAATCCATTATAATAAAAAGAAATTTCAAATCTAGTACAAAACTTTTGTCCCTAGACTCTACAATCCCCATAGATGAACTTACAGTAGAAATCTTCTACCGCTTTAGAACCTCTGAACTCTTCAATATATGAACACCACCCTTTTGCACGGATCCCAGTACGTGACTAACTCCAGCAACTTGAAGATGTTATTAGTTGCAAAGTTCTTCACTTCATCAACAATGAAGATCAAGAAGCACTTAGTTAAAAAACCTTAAGGCACGAAGATGCAATAGCCTCTTTCAGAGAGAATAAGGCACTAGGTCACTTTCTGCATGTGTTCTCCTTGTATGACGGCCTTTAAAATAAGTCTTATATATGTCTAGGGTTGTGAGAAAAGAAACCCTACACATACATGTCAGCATGAGCCGAAAATCAGATCTGGAAATTCTAATTTTGTAGATTTCTACATATTCAACTTCTGTTGAGCTTCAACATTTATCCTTAATAAATATGATTTTGTCGAGATATCTGTTGAGTTTTAATAAACAACACTTCTTCACTTGTTTCTTGATTAGACTTGCATAGTGAAAATTCAATTAGCGTACAAAACACTAATGAATGTTTAGACCCCCAATTATAAAATTATCAACACAAACTTATAATCAAATAGTATATGTGTGGAATATGAAATATAAGCAATAACCAGATTGGTAGAACACTCTAAACCATAAATAATTACAAACACAGCAGCAATTGAAAGGTAAAGAGTAAGGGAAGAGAGACGCAAACACAAAGATAACACGGCAATGTGTTATCGAAGAGGAAACTGAAGAATTCGGCGAAAAACCTCTCTGCCGCCCTCCAAGCGGTAAATGATCCACTAAAGAATATAGTTAGGATACATGAATAGCAGAAGACCCTCCAAGCCCAATCTACCCAGTGCACCTAAGCCTTCCAAGCTTCTTACTCCAACTAGGTTACGTCGAACTTTATCTTCTTTAGCTTCCCAGATCCCTCAATAAGCCCATTGCATCAATCAAGTAAATTGGTCCTTTCTGAATTGTTTCCCATGCACCAAAACACCTCCTTACTGATATGGGTATGGTGAGATAAGGATTTGGCAAAATGTATCTCTTAAAGATATGTCAATGGAAAGGATGAGAGTAGAGGAATTTGGAGAATCAAATGATGAAGATTGTGGGTGAGTCAATCTTGTTTCTCTTTAGGGTTTCTCTCTCAAAATTCTCTCTATAAGCTCTCTACATTTCGTGGATATAAGGGTATTTATAGTAGTGTGTATGAGGAACGCGAAAAATTAGTTTTCATCCAAACAGGGCATTCTGGTGACCCAACCTCGTGACTGGAACGAGTTGCAAGTTTGAGTCGCAAGCTAACTACCTGGCCAGACTGGAATTTTTGTCCTGTAGTGCTCCAACTGTCGTGACCCTTCAGCTCCCCTGCATGCTCCACACGTGTGCCACTTTGGCGACTTACCAGTCGTGAGATCTAGTCGCAAGACTCCTTTGAGTGTACACATCTTGAGTTTTCTTCACACTCTTTCACACACTACACTTACATAAATCCCATCTAAATACAGGGTATCTAATTACTAAATTACAATCAAATTTGGCATGGAATAAAGCCAACACATGATTGAATAAATTCAACCTTACACATAACTTCAATACTAAACTTAAACACTTGTTTCTTGAAGTACTAAACCCATCTTAGATCTACCCAATTAAAAGTAAAGTGTGTTTTGTCAAATGATTAGCCAATTTACATAACATATCTCTTTAACAATCTCACATATGTCCTAACAATCCCCCCTTTGGCAATCCATGACAAAACCATAACAAACAAATGAATCATGAGAGAAGTCTTAAATCACTCAACTCATAATCACTTGTTGAATTACAAAAAAAATCTAACCCTAATACAAACTCTTGAAAAACTTTGCAAGAAGAGAGTTCATGGTATGATAAATTTTCACAACCTGTCTTTCTAAAACACTTTAAATAAAACTAATCAAGGCATCTAAGTGTGAAGTAGAAATAATAATTGCATACATAAAGAAACATGTGTATAAAGCTAGAGAAGAAACAACACATGTAAAGATAAGTGAAGAAGACTACATCATCATAAATATATATCAAAGATAAGCACAATGTATATAAAAAGATAGTCACAAGACTGGTGTACAAGAAGCTAAAAGAAGCTCCTATAACAACAAATGAGGTAAACACTTCCCCTAACAAGATGAAACACAACTCCCCCTTACAAAGGCATGTATTTCTCCCCTTAACATGTAGAATCTTAAAAAGAAATCACATTTTCTCCCCCTTTTTTTCATGATTGACAAAGGGTACAAGAAGCTATAAAACTTTACCCGAGAAACATAAAGATAATCAAAGATGATCAAGGGGGCACAAGGAAACCATATAAGTGCATGGATGTAATGATACAAGAAGCTATGGATGATAAGATAAAAGAAAGATGTAAAACATGTGAAAAACAATGCAAGCAAGAGGGTCTTGACAGATTGAGAAGCTGTCGAGCTGCTATTGAGAGAAAACCTAGAAATCTTGATGGATTGAGGATCTGTCGAGAATCTATCGGGCAGATAGAGAGCTCAGAAATTTTCCTCGATGGATTGAGAAGCTGTTGAGGATCTATCGAGATCACAAGAAGAAGGCTCGATAGAAAAGATATCTGTTAAGGATGTGTCGAGAAGCTATCGAGCTTGAAGAAAAGAGGTTTTTCAAGAAGGGAAAAACACATAGAGATGAATGCATAAAAAAAGCTACTCACTCAAACATCAAACCAACATATTAAGCTCTCAAAACTCATCTCAAACAAGATGCAAAGTATATAGATCCAAACATACACACACACACACACACACACACACGCTAAACAAGTCTAACTAATTTTATATTTCAAAAATAAGTTGAGACAGTTTAGTGAGCATATATTAATACATGTATTTCTTGTGATGGCCAAATCACATTGTACCTGCACATGTATCAAAAATAGCAAAGAGTTTGTGTGTTGTGTGTGAAAGCATAGCAAGAGTGCATAAGCGTCTCATATTATGATGATTTGAGATATAAGAAAATCAAATACACTCACACATAATCATAACTGCTTGATGGGGACTATTACCTTCGAGGTACATCCTATAACTCCCACATCTTCTAGAAACACGCTTACAACCATTTTTAAAAGCATTTTGATTCTTTTTTCTTTTATTTTCTTTGCATATTTTTTCTTTTGAGCATTAGCATGCATGGGCATATAAGAGAGAGAGAAGAAAATACTCAATTATGTAAGCTTAAAACATCACACTTTTGCTTTGCCGAAGCATACAGATGTTATACATGATTGACAGGCTTTAGTGGTGAGATGGTTATTTATGCCTTTCTCTTAAGATTTTCTAGTCCTTCACGTCAAAAAGAGTAATATGAGTATGAGATATAAGAGACAATCTTAATCGTACTCATCACAGACACGAGCCACAAAACTCACTTGCTTAGTTGTGCATTGAGATGCTCATCTAAGCTACAAGAGATATAAAGTTTAGAAAACTTTATTTCAATGGCCATCCAAGGTACACAAGTACCAAAATATACAAACACAAACTGTTTTTGTATTTTTCTAATTTTTGTATTTATTTTGAAAACAAAACAAAATAAAAACTAAACAATCAAACAAAAACAGACAAACAACATGAAAGTGTGAAGATAGATGCAGATGCATGAAAGCATGATTCCAAAAACAGATAAGAAAACAAGCAAGAAAGTCCTACTTTAGATAGAAAGAATAAAAGCAGAGGACAGATAGAAAAGACAATTAAGTCTTAGGCTCCTTTCTCACCCACACAGCATGAGTTTTTGGCCGTGAAGATGAAAAGACACGTGTCCTAGTATGTTTAGTAAAAGACATAGAAGAATTAAAATTCTCCTGAAATTGAGTTAAAAAGTTCAAAATTTTTAATAACCCTCCAAACAAAGGTGTAGTTCCTTGAGAGGAAACCTGTGACCGTTTGGACACTTACTTTTGAGATACAACCTAAAGCAATTAGGACGAATGTGTCTAGAAACACCACAATGGTGACAAACATGAGTAGTTTTAGGACTACTAGACTTTCTAAAGTGAGGTCTAACAAAGGATTTAGAATTAGACAAATCAGTTATGGATTTCATATCTTTATCACCTTTCTCAAATTGGGGCACAAAGACAGTCTTTGATCCAGAAGCCATGGAAGAGGAGGAGTTGGTTATAGATTTCATACCTTTATCACCTTTCTCAAATTGGGGCACAAAGACAATCTTTGATCCAAAAGCCATGGAAGAGGAGGAGTTAGAGGAAACAACATATCCTAAGCTAGTCTTATCAAAACTAGGCTTTTGAGCACTCAATACCTCATCAAGCTTTGCACTAACATCCTCTCTATTTGAGTTCTAACTTGACTAAACTCAACCTCAAGATTCTTGACCTTCTCTTCTAATGAGGTGTTCTCCATAACAAGAGTCTCAACTAACTTTGTAGTCTCATCTAGTTTGACTAACAATTCAGCTTTTTCAATTTTTACCTCATTAAGCTATTTTCTACAAAGATGAGAAGTCTTTTCAGATTTTATAAATTCAGTGCATAGCTTATCATAGGCTTTCTAAAGGGTCATCTTCTTGAGTACTTCATCATCAAAAGAATCCTTACTGTTACTAGCGCTCTCCACAATCACCTTATCAGTTGTGGCAACAAATGCCATAAAGTGATCACATTCATCCACATACTCATCAGAAGAGTCATTCTTAGTATCACTCCAGGTAGCGACCAACCCTTTATCTTTTGAAATCTTGGTTTTTTCCTTCATAAGATAGTTTGGGCATTCTATCCTCATATGACCAAAACTTTTGCACTCATGGCACTAGACAAGGGGTTTCTCACTCTTACCCTTCCTAGAGGATTTAGATTTCCTAGAAGAATTGTTCTTATCCTTTTTCCTATATTGAAGAAGCTTGATAATCTCATTAGCTATGAAGGTTAGATCCTTATCCTCATCATCATCTTCATCTTTATCTTCATCTTCATCTTCGCTTTCATCTTCATCTTCAGAGTCATCAATCTCTTCCTCTATACCCTTAAGAGCCAAGTTTCTACTCTTTCCACATTTTCCCATTAAACCTAATCCCATCTCATAGGTTTGAAGGTTTCTCTACAAGCTCAGTCAAAGGAATTTGATCGATGTCCTTCACTTCTTCAATGGCAGTGATCTTGGCAAGGAATATTTCAAGTAAGGATCTAAGGATTTTCCTAACAATTTTGGATTTTGCTATAGATTCTCCAAGGTTGAAGGCAGAATTCACAATATCCTTGAGTTTAGCATAGAACTCATCAAAGGTCTCATCCTTCTCCATCCTTATTTCTTCAAAACTACTAGTGACTCTTTGAAATTTCACAATCTTTACTGTCTTGGTACCTTCATAGGTGGTCTCAAGAATGATCCATGCTTCCTTGGCAACTTCCGTGGATGATATTTTCTTGAATTCCTCATTGGTCACCCCACTAAACAAAACATTCAAGGCCCTACTATTGAAATTTGCCGCTTTGTTTGTTACTTCATCCCAATCCACCAGCGCTTCCTTAGGCTTAATCCTGCCAACGTCAATAGCTTGCCATGCTTTTTCACCTAGAGCCTGCAAAAAAAACTTTCATACAAACTTTCCAATATGCATAATTAGTACCATCAAATAAAGGAGGAATCAAAAGAGATTGTCCACGATCCATGACAACGAAGGTCAAGGATCACACTCAGGAAATTAATCCAATCAGAGTGAACACGCTCTGATACTACTTGTGGGGAAATTTAGACCCCAGTTGATAGAATTAAAAAGTTTTAAACTCAAGTTGTTAATTAGATTTTTTATGAATAAATTTTGTTAAAACAAACAAATATTAATATCATGTCAATATCATGCATAGCAGAATAGTAAATAAGATAAGATATGATGACCCAGGAAAATCAATGAAACAAACTAATTTCACAGTAAAAAACCTGGGAGGAAACCTTCTCGAAAGCAATCCACTATAATAAAGAAAAGTTTCAAATCTAGTACAAAACTTTTGTCCCTAGACTCTACAATCTCCGTAGATGAACTTACAATAGAAACCTTCTACCATTTCAGAACCTTTAAACTCTTCAATAAATGAACGCCCCCCTTTTGTACGGATCCCAGTACTTGACTAACTCTAGCAACTTGAAGATGTTGTTGGCTACAAAGTTCTTCACTTTATCAGCAATGAAGATCAAGAAGCATTTGGTTACAAAACCCTAAGGCGCAAAGATCCAGTAGCCTTTTTTAGAGAGAATAAGGCACTAGGTCACTTTCTGCATGTATTCTCCTTATATGACAGCCTTTAAAATAAGTCTTATATATGTCTAGGGCTATGAGAAAAGAAACCCTACACATACATGTCAGTATGAGCCGAAAATCAAATCTAGAAATTCTGATTTCGTAGATCTCGACAGATTCAACTTTTGTTGAGCTTCAACATTAATCCTCGATAGATATGATTTTGTCGAGATATTTGTCGAGCTTTAATATACAGCACTTCTTCACTTATTTCTTGGTCAGACTTGCATGGTTTCAATACTAAACTTGAATACTTGTTTCTTGAAGTATTAAACTCATTCTAGATTTACCCAATTACAAGTAAAGTGTGTTTTGTCAAAGAATTAGCCAATTTACATAACATATGTCTTTAACAATCTCACATATGTCCTAACAAGATTGTTTGAAGTGTTCATTGCAGTGTAATGTCATAATTTTTGGTCAGTGCTCCACTTCCTGGTTTGGTTGCTTTATAGAGATCTCCATTCTCATTTCTTGACTGAGAACCAAGTTGAAAAGTCACAACAAATTGATAACTTGGCTATAAGACACAACAGGTGCCTTGTTTCCAAGGAAATGATGGTGAAGATGATTTGTATAGTTAGGTTTTATATGTATCAAATCTTCAGTGACACGTTTGTTGAACTTAATGTATGCCTTTTTGGGTCACAATGAGGCAGGGCTTTCGTGTCCTCCGTTACTGCATTTGCCATTTGGTTTTTAGTTCTCAAACATTGTAATTTATGGATGAAAACTTAAGTGATGAATTGGAAAAACAAAAGAAATATATGGGCCTAATTGGCTACGAATATTCAAATTTATGCATGGTTATTTTTACTACTACTTCTAGGTAACTTTTACGTGGCATGGAATTTTTCTTTTCAGGTAGGCCTGGTTCAATAGCCAAGTTTTAAGATTGTTTAAAGCGTAATCTGATATTGTCTTATGACTCTAGGTGCACCCCATAACTCCGGGTTAAGCATAATTAGATTTTATCTGGCTTTTGAATCCAAATTTCCACAAGATGTCCCATAACCAAGGGCAGTGCAAAAACTTCAACCTGCAAAAATTTTCTGGTTGAATGCTCTTAGCATCCTCATCAATCAAACTACACACATCAACTGCCCCAAATCTCATAGGGGTTCCTTTCCCACCATATATATGGTTATTACAGAATGGTTAGAAAATATATTTTATTATTTTTGAACAATTTTATCTGGAATAATTAGTTTATATCCAGCCTCCTCCAACACAAATTCCATGCAAATAAAGCACCACAACAAAGCTTGCGCATCCAAAACTTCTCATATGATAATTTTTTCAGCTGGTTTTTTTTTTTTTTTTTTTTTTTTGAGTTCACAGCATGCACATCCAAAGCTTCTCATATAATAATTTGTCATATACTAATTAGATTTTATCTGGCTTTTGGATCCAAATTTCCACAAGATGTCCCATAACCAGGGGCAGTGCAAAAATTTCAACTAGCAAAAATTCCCTGGTTGAACGCTCTTAGCATCCTCATCAATCAAACTACATAAATACACATCAACTGCCTCAGATCTCATTGGGGTTCCTTTCCCACCAGATACATGGTTATTACAGAATTGTTAGAAAGTATATTTTATTATTTTTGAACGATTTTATCTGGCCTCCAACACAAATTCCATGCAAATAAAGCACCACAACAAAGCTTGCACATCCAAAGCTTTTCATATAATAATTTTTTCAGCTGTTTTTTTCTGGTTCACAGCTTGCACATCCAAGGCTTCTCATATAATAATTTGTCAAATACTAATTTTAGTTCTGACTGATAGAAAATTAGTCTCCCTTTCAAAAAAAGAAAAAAAGAAAAAAGAAAAAAAAGACAATTCTTTAAATGCTGAAGATAAACATTCAATCTCTCATTCATTAAAAATAAAAACAATTCACTAAATCATAAACAATATCTCAGTCATCAATTGATACAAATCACTGTCATTTGAGTAACCGAACATAATTTTGTAGTGGAATTTTTCTAGCATTTTCTATTATTTTGGAACGTTGTTCATTTTCCTTTGAAAGCACTAAATTTAATGCCAACTTGTATCGAAAATGTTCCAACCCATTCTCCTACAAAAAGTAAACACTGTTGATGAGGAAGCAACTTAAGCAAATTATGCGAAAACTGTAAAATATACTTCCAATAAATTTATTACCAAAAAGGTTAGATTCTCTTTGATAATTTTTGTATGCATGCGTTTAATAACATACATGCCACAATCATACATGAAATATGAACATAGTTCAACATTAATAATTTTAAAGATTCACACAATAGTTATACGCAGTGGCGGAGCCAGAGGGGGGCGAGAGGGGGCACCTGCCCCCCCTGACTCCACCTAAAATATCCATGTACATGTAATTGTAATTTTAAGGGACTCTGAGTCTGACACAGGAAAAAGAAAGGAAAAATGACTCCAATTGGTTGAAACTGGAAAGTAAGTTTGACACAAGAAAAAGAAAGTAAAAAAAAAAAAAAAAGAGTTTTCTCAAACATCAAATCATATTTCCTTTTCACCTATTTTACTGTTCTTGTAAGCTTCTGTCTTGTTCCACGTTTGACACCTATTTCACAATTTTTTTCTTTTTTAATTTCTATCATTATTTTCTCTATTTATGATAGTTATTGCAGTATTTTATTGTTAAATGATGTTAGAGATATTGCAAATTTTACTATTTATATCTTACAAATTAGCATGTCACCAATTACAAAAAATAATCACAAACATCTATTGATTATATTGTTTAAATAACACTAATCACATTTTTACCACATCAGTTTGTAAACTTTTTGTTGTAGATTTTGTAGTAACTATGAATTGGTTATTTTTTGTTTATTTATTTTAATGATATGAAATATATTTATTTTCTTATAATTGTTTATTTATTTTTGTTATTATTATCAATTAATATTTTTTAGATTAATTTCACTTTAAATGTTGCCTTTTAATTTTGCCCCCTCTGAACCAAAATCCTGACTCCGCCACTGGTTATACGTATGTGCAAATGCTAATTTAGTACGTACCCATTATTTTGTATAGGATTCAACCGGGGTGATTTCAATGGAAATTTGGTAATACTATCAATATAGTTGTATTTCTCCAAATGTCTCAATAACTTATTAAGGCCTGCTACCTATCGCAAAGTGAAATTAAAAGCAATTATTAAGTACAAGACTTAACAAAATGTGGCCATGCCAATATGGTAGATCATGTGTCACATGTCAATATGATTTGTAACAAACTTTAAAAATGTGGTCATGCCAAGAAGAGGAAAAATATGAAATAAAAATGCTGGCAAATGAGGATTGGCAATAGGCCACTTGTTTCCAATTGGATTAGCGCACATCAAATACCAAATTAGTACAGAAACACTTAAAACAGTTTGAAGTAAAGCGTAGCAATCCTTATGATGGATGGTAAACAAATGAATACCAATGGGGAGAGGGAGAAAAAAAAAACAGACAAAACATCTTTTTTGAACAAATAACATTATGGACTGTCTTGAAAAGAGAGAGTGGTTTGTGTTAGATTAGACTAGGGTACTTGGGGACTTTTAGACCAAGGGTTCAAAAGTAGAATTAAGGTTGCAAAGGAAGTTTGATGGTGCAGTGGGAAGAGTCATCGAGGTCGATTGTAAAGCCATTGCCTCAAACCAGCCAAGGTTTCTACGGGTCAGAGTTGATATGCCATTGGACAAACCGATACATTGGGGAGCCCCAATGCTCAGTCCGAAGGGTGATAAGGTTTGGGTGGCATTCCAACACGAACGGCTACTAGGTCTATGCTTCCATTGTGTCCTGCTTGTTCATGAAACAAAAGCATGCAAAAACACGAAGCTGAAAGTGGGGGGAGGAAAGTCCATATGGTGAATGGTTACGAGCTGGATTTCGGAAGCCGAAAGAAACGCTAGGTCGGCATACACCAAGTCCACAATGACAGCAAACGACGGAGGTAGTTCCTCTATAGGCCAGTGACTCTCTAGCGGCACAATCTTCCCGAGATGGAAACCCCAACGGTCACGTCATTGATGGTGCAGAAACGGATCCCCAGTAGACAATTAATTCGAGTAACGGACATATCTATCATTCAACGTCAATTAATGAGGAGGGAAATCCGGATATCATGGAGGTTGTTGAACGCACGGAACTTAATGGACTCGATACTAATGATGGGCAAAATCTCGAAATCAATGCTGAGATGTTTATCAACGTGCCTATAATGTGTGTGGACAATGGGGTAAATGCTGTGCAATCTCTTGAATGTGAAACCCTAGCTACTCTAGTTCTTGATAGGCAGGCACGTGACCGAACTAAAGCCAAACGAGCAAAGGTTCCCAAGTGGACCAAAATTGCAAGGGAATTTACAGCAAGCAAGGAAACAGAAAATAGCAGTAGGGCTATTGGAAAAAAACATGGACATGTGAGGAAAATTAAAGATGGTGGTTGATGAGTCCATAAAAACTATTAAGGTCGTCCATCTTAATGGACGGTCATTGCGTCATTAGTAGGCCATTAAAGATTTATGAGTAACCGCCCAACACATTCAATAACAATCATCAAAGGCCTTAAATCCTTTCATCAAGACAAAGAATGTTACAATTAGGGTAATAATCACTCTCATTTATGTCCAACAGCTACCTAAGTCACCTATAAAAGGGATAATCTGTCCATTTGCTAAGGGACGTCAAAAAACTACTACAAAACACTATCTATATATGAAATATATGGGTTGGTACTAATTTAAGCATCGGAGGCTCCCCCATTGGACACAACCTGGTGGTCTTTTTGATCTATCTCTCCTTTATCTTGCAGGTTCTATAAGGTCATCTAATGCTCCGGATTGAACGAGGGACCCAACTGACGATTTTGGCATCCTCAGTGGTGATAGGAAAAGTTGAAAGGGGGCTACCAAGAATAAAAAAAACACAACAATGGAGGCTGATAACCAATCTCGCCGAGCACAATGATCATCCTAAACTGGAACTGCCGGGGGCTTGGGAACCTTAGTGCAAGCACTATACTTTCTCACTTAGTGAGGGAAAAAGCTCCTGATGTCTTGTTTCTCATGGAGACAAAACAAACAGTGGACGAGATGAGGAATATTCAAGCAGACTTACATTATGATTCCATGCTAGCAGTTCCGTGTGTCCATAGAGTCGATGGTATTGCTATGTTATGGAAGGCAGACGTAGATTTACATGTGCAAACATATTCTTTAAACCATATTGATGCCCGAATAATGATTGACCCCTTTTCACCATGGAGATTAACGAGATTTTATGGGAGACCATAGGAGCATCGAAAACATAAGTCTTTGGAGTATTTGAGGCATCTCCATTCAAGAGATTCTCAGCCTTGGATATGTATGGGTGATTACAATAAAATTCTATTGTCAGATGAAAAATAAGGTTGAATCCTACGACCACTTCGGTACATGGAGGATTTTTGGAGTGCATTATTACATTGCGGGTTAATAAACCTTGGCTTCAGTGGAAATATCTTTACTTGGAGAAATAGCAGACCTAGGAGTGCCTCCGTTCAGGAGAGGCTAGACCGGGCTTGTGCAACTACTGGATGGCCAGACATTTTCCGACATGCTAAGGTACACCATCTCTAAGTTGCATATTCTGACCATGATCCAATATTAATTACCACTCAAGCAGATGGATTAGCTGATAGAAGGAAAAGAAAGCCAAAGCGATTTGAGGAGAAATGGGCATCACATCCGGCATGTGAAGGGGAATCTGAGCAGCATGGAATGGAGTGGTTCCCACGGGTAGCCCTATGTACCATTTTTTTGACAAGATAAAAGAGGTAATGTGCAAAACAGCAATGCAAAAGAATTGTATATAGTTAGTTAGGCAACGTTTGAAACAATAAAGGAAAGTAGCATCTTGAGTTTTAGAAACTCGAGATCCATATTACAAAAAGGGCACATAGATCTCGAGTCTTTAAGACTCGAGTTTCATGCGAAAAAAATTTCACCTATAGTGGCGTTTTTAAACCTTTCAGTGACGTTTTAAATCCCTATAGCGGCGCTTTTCTGGAAAAATTTTTTTTCATAAGTACAGATTTATGGAGTCCTATAGTGGCGTTTTTAAGCCTTATAGTGACGTTTTATAGACCTATAGCGGCGTTTTTATTCAATTTATGGAAATCGAGTCTTTAAAACTCGATTTTCAGCTTAATTTTTTTCCACTTTACACTGATCCACTTACAAATCGAGACTTAAAAACTCGATTTTTATCTTGGAACTCAAGTTTTAGACACTCGAGATGCTAGTTTTCATCATTGTTTTGAAACGTGACAATTAACTAAATTTTTTAATATTTATTGTTATTTAGAAAAAAAATTCCAAGATAAAACATTGCCGTATGGCCTTAGTGGGATGGAGTAGAACTTTGGGTAACTCAAAGAAAAAGATTGAGGAAAAGCATAAAGAACCAGAAGCTTTGTCTTCTATGAATATGGCCGAAAATCTAGAGTTGATTCAAAAGGTAAGGGATGAGATAAATTCCTTGTTATTCCAGGATGAATTATTTTGGAGGCAAAGGTCATGGTCACTGAGACCCATTATCAAACGCCTACCAGGCACTATAACTGGTATTTCGAAAACCGTAACTTTAAACTAAATGGATTACATTTGGATTGAAAAGAATTTGGAGAATTACTAGAAAATAATAAGTAGGGACAAGCGTCAATATAAGACTGCAAAGCACAAAAGAAAAGAATGTTGAAAATTAGATAGAGATGAGACAAACAAACGAATATTACAAAGCAAAATTTATGGAGAGAGAGAGAGAGAGAGAGAGACCCGGCCAGAGCATTTGAGGTGAGCACACCCACAAAAGTCCCAAAGAAACATGTTAGGGTTTACCACACCCACAAAAGTGAAAGACAAAAAATTAATTGTCAAAATTGTTATAGAATGAATTTAAAACCCTAGATTTCCATAAAATAACAAACATAAAGATGTTTGCAACCTCTAATTCCATTCTCAAACTATCCAACCAATCCACAAAAGGTTCAAAGTAAACCGTAAATTAATACCCATATAAATAACAAAGAACACATTAGGGTTTTGTCCATACAAAAGTTAGATGTATCCCCACACATTGAAAAAATCAACTTTTTATACAAGAACAAAAATTGATCAAAATAACACATGAAAATAGTACAAAAGCATTCAAATTCATCCCCAAAACAAAACCCAGATAGGAAAACCCAAATCAACTGCAAGAGAGAGAGAAATTGATCTTACAAAACCACACATTGAGAAAATTTTAGTCAAATATCACAAACCCAGAAAAGTTTAGTTTCTCAAATCCAATAACAAAAGCGAGAAATCGATGGTGTGTTGCTTGGAC
Source organism: Quercus robur (assembly GCF_932294415.1). Lineage (NCBI taxonomy): Eukaryota > Viridiplantae > Streptophyta > Magnoliopsida > Fagales > Fagaceae > Quercus > Quercus robur. The sequence continues at coordinate 28,702,456 of NC_065536.1, read as the reverse complement.
CGAAGAGAAGAGAAGGGAGAGCGGAGAGAATGTTGAGAGAGATCGAGGCCGTTGGATGAAGAGATGGAGACACGAAGAGAATGATCGAACGGCCGAGAAGAAGAGGTGGAGATTGGGAGAGTGGAGAAGAGTGGGTTGGTGGTTTCGGAGAGAGAGAGAGAGCTCTGCTCTGGGATTTGTAGAGAGAGAATGAGAGAGAGCCGTTGGGCTTTTACAAATCTGATACGTGGAGTGAGAGGGTAAGAGAGCCGTTGGGATGTGTGCATTTAAATACATAAATTTCGAATTTTTTACAAAACTACCACTGTATTTGCTTGTTTTCATTTTTTTTTTTCTAATTCCACATCCCACTTTTACAAAATTATTTCCCTTTTTTTTAACAAAATTCTCTGATCACATCCTTTCCAATTTAGTCTACTTCAGTCTAATTTGGTCCACTCGGTCAATTTTGGTCTCCTTCATTCCATTTTGGACTAATTGGGTCTTAAATTGATTCTTTTTATAGGATATCTTTTCAAGTTTAGCTCAATATTTCTTTCTTTTTTTCTTAATTTTTGGTTGAAAAGTATGAAATTTTATTATATTTGGACTAAACTCTTTAGTTTTGAGTTAAAAATAGGGTTGTAAACAAGCCAAGCTAAACTATTCGTAATTATTATTTATTTAATAATAATAAATTCTTATTAATACAAACATAATTATAATAAATGTATATTAATGACTATCACAAATTTTTTTTTAATAATTACTATCATAAATATTTCTTTCATATTGAAAAAGAAAACAAAAAAAAAATCATATTTTGTTGATTTTTTTGGGTCAAATGAAATTTTTTCTTTAATATTATGTTTTGTTTGAGTGAAAATGGGGGGAAAAATGAGAGTTTTCCTTCGTTTAGTTGAGGGGAGAAAATAGAGAAAATCGAGGGGACGGGAAATGGGATTAATAATTTTTCTCTGGCTCACAAACTTCCATACCCACAAATTGAATAGAAAAGTAGGCAAAAAATGTGGATAATAAATTCTTTTACAATTTTACCATTTGAAACCCATTTGACCAAATATGTTATTGTTTTTTTTTTTTTTTTAATAAATGTAATATGAGCAATGTAGTAAATCCAACTAAACCATTTTTTTTTTATCCTCTTATTATTCTTTCTGGCCAAACAAAGAAAATTCATATTTATTTGTCACCCTTCCACATTTCCTTCCTCTTTACCAAATATACATGATGGAAAAATAAAATATTTTGTATCCTCTCACTTTTCTATCTTCCTACTGTTCCATATTCGTAACCAAATTAATTTGTGTATGATTGCTAAAAACAGCCATTAAAAGTGACTGGAAAATAGTTAAAAAAAAACTAACCATCGTTATAGTTTGGTCAAAGGAATATTTTCAAATTTTGAAATATTTTTCAATAATGTTACTAATGGTATGATTTATGTGTTGATTTTTTACAAAACTCACGGAGAGGAGTGTCATTTTTGTTAAGTTTTGGAGTGTAGTTTCAGTCCTAAAACTTTAAGAAAGATTTTTGTAATTTACTCCATATATATATATATATATATATGATATAATCTAATGGTCATTAACATTTCCTCTATTTACTAATTTCAAAAAAAAAAAAAATTGTCTTTACTTGAAGAAATCAAGAGTTTTTATTTATTTATTAGTTTTATCATTTTACATTCTCTTTTGTGTCCAATCACTACCCCCAAGGTCTCGAAAGATGATTCTTTCCCTTTATTTATTTATTTTTCCTTTTGAAAAAAAAATCACTATAAACTATTTATTGTTCCTATACCGATCATTTTGTATACTTCAATCAACATTGGTCTTATTCAGTCCACCATGATCCTATTTGGTCCATATGTCCACTTTGGTCCTAATCTATCCATTGGTTCTTACTTGGTCCTCTTCGATCCACCTTGTTCTCATTCTATCGTATTTTGTCCATTCAGTCCACTTCATTTGATTTGGTCTATTTGTGTCCACTTCAGTCCATTTTTAAGTACTTACATATAAGAAAAAGATATGTAGGTTGAGACTGGTGGCTGAAGGTATATGTTCTGGTATCAGGGAAGTGTGCCCTTCTCATAACTCGAAGATGGAAGGGGGGATTATGAGGGTTCGAGTAATAATTGATGTATCAAAACCTCTCTGCCAAGGCAGAAAAATTACTTTGGATGATGGAATCAATGGTTGGGCTCTTTTAAGTTCGATAGGTTGCCAAATATTTGCTACTGGTGTAGGTGTCTTATGCACAACGACAAAGACTGTGAATTATGATTTGATAGCAAGGGCACACTATCAGTTGAGTCTTGACAGTAAAAAAAAAAAAGATGGATGAACGAAAACAACCCTTTGGTGGTGCTGCTATACTGTCCCCGTGAATCCATCTTCGATGAATTCAAATGCAGGGGGAGTATCCTCACATAAGGTAATTCTAGATTCTACTCCTTTGTTTAATAGGTTTCCTATTCTAGCTGAAGATTCTTGGGTAGTTAATGATTTACCTCCGAATTCTGTGGGTAAAAATAATGTGGGAGATGATTTTGCTAGAAAATTAAATGTGATTGATTAGGAGTTGACAAAAAATGATTTTATGGATGGGGTGGATATCAATCAAGAATTTATTCCTAATCAAGAGTTTAGTGCCTCAACACTTCCTAAAAATTCTCAAAATCCCGAAACTGCAACTCCCTTGTTTCTCTCAACTTGTGATTTCTCACCCACTGCTGTGATTTCCAAACTTTTTGCAACATCCTTAAAAGACATCACAAATCATCCTGAGGCCCCCACAAACGTCACTCAGTTTTCTGGGCCCAAATGGATATGAGCCCCACGCAATGATATAGGTAGTTGGAAAAATTAGAAGTTCACATAGGGCATAAAAGTACTCCAAAAAATGGTTCAGATCATCTCGAGAGACCAAAGAAGAAGAAGAAGTTGGTTTCGCAAGATGACAAGAAAAATTTCCCATAATTAAAAGAGACTAGTGTCCAGCTCTGCCAAAAGCTATGAATATGTTATGTTGGAACTGTTGGGAGCTTAGGAACCGGCGGACAATTCAAGAGCTCGATGACTTAGTCCAGGCACAAGATCCTACAGTAGTGTTTTTAGCCAAAACATGGCTGGATGAAGCAAGGCTAGTTGGTATTCATGATATTTTGTAATTTGGAAATTAGCATGGTGTTTTTAAGGTTTTTACACGTGGTGGTGGATTGACACTTTTTGGGAATAAGAATTTTGATTTACATGTTGAATAATTTTTTCATAATCACATTGATGCATTAATAAATAAGGGGAAAGAGAATGCTTGGCAATTTATCGATTTTTATAGGGCTTCGAAAACTCATCTCAAAATTGAATCTTTAGACTTGCTAAGGGACTTGGAAAAATGGTTTTTACTACCATGGTTCCGTGCAAGTGATTTTAACGAGTTACTTAAGTCACATGAAAAATTTGGGAGGCATCTTCGACCCTATGGACAAATGCAAAAATTCCGGGAAGCTTTAGACGAATGTGGATTGATGGATTTAGGTTTTGTTAGGAACAAATTCACTTGGTTCAAAAATTATCCAAATGGAGGAGCTCTTTGGGAAAGGTTAGATAGAGCTGTATGCACAACGGATTAGTTCAATTTATTTCCTGCAACAAAATTTCGAACTTTGTTAGGTGGCTCCTCAAACCAGAATCCTATCTAGATTTTCCATGAAGGTTTGGAGGTGAAGCCACAAAGACCTTGGCGTTTTGAACAACTATGGCTTGAGAATAGGGCTGTCATGACACTGTGGCCAGGCATGAAGGGTTGTTTCTTCGTGTCTGCCTATGGCAAAAATGATGGGAAAAATTGAAGCTTGTCAAACACATTTGAAACAATGGAGTAAGAAGTCCGTTTGTAATATTTCCAAAACACTAGTGGAAAAAAAAAAGTTTTGAGGAAAGCCGAGGAAGCAGCAGTAAAGGGGGGAACATGGATTTTTTTTTTTTTTTTTTTTTTTTTTGCAACTTAAGATCAAAGTTAATGATTTGTTGAGATTGGAAGAAAAAAAATGTGGCAATAGCTCTAGACACCTTATTTTGTACCTCTTATGACTCGAGCTTCCGTTCCCCAATAACGATAACACTAGGAGGTCTAGGACTGGTCTAGGGCCTAGCTATGGAAATACTTTAGCTGAAAGATGCTTTTGGATGAAAGAAAAATCAGGCAGAAACCCTAAGGGTGCATACACAGCCTTGAGCTTGCGTATGTAGCCTTAACCCCATGCATATGCACCCACATGCACGTGTACGCAGCTAGGGTTTCAAGATTTCTTCAAAGAATGTTTTTTACTCAAAATGCGGCAGAAGCAATCCCACATCACTTGGAATTGCCTCTGCCCCTTCTCTTTGAACACTATAAAAATGCCCCATAGCCCTTTTCCTAAAGACACACATACTCTACTCCAAAAAGTGATTCAAGAGAAGTTTTTTAGTTTGAGAAGCATCCTAAATTAAATTTCTTGGCTGAGACTTATTTTAGTCCAAAGCCTTCTATTTAAACTTACTAACGCTTTGGATATTTTGTTTTGTAAATTGATTGAGGGGAACAGTCAAAATCAAGCTCTAAAAACTTCTTGTGTAAGGTACGTGTTTTTGCTTTGATATTTTTAGCTGTTTATTTTTATCTATGCTTTTCCGTTTTACTATATTCCTATGTAGTTTAGTTTTGTTGTTTGATTATTTAGAAAGAATGTTAGGTTGTTTAGAATAGGTTTTGATTGGTGTTGTATGCTGTGTTTCTGAGCAAGGTTATGTATGCAAGCTCGTGCATGTATGTAGCTTCATAACCCTATGTATGCAAGCTTAGCCCATAAATTCTTGCTTTTTATTTTGTTTAAATGCATATTTTAGCTTCTGTTTAGTTTGTTTCTCACATGTTTAGGTCCTAGGTTAGTGGTATAACATGTTTTAATCTTCCTTTGCTTAGATTCCATGATTTGGGTTTTTGTGCTTAATGAACGCTATGAACTTGCATATGAACATGAATATGCATTGATGTATAGGTGTTGAGATGCAATAAGGTAAGTTATGCATAATTACATGAACATGCATTTGATTTAAATGATGAAGATAATATGGTTGGCAAGCGTGCTAGATAAATGCCATGTTTCTTTGATGATTGAATGTGCATGTATTGACTCTTGATGCCTTTGTCTTGTGAGCATTACTATATGTATTGCTTGCTTCCCTTGAATATAAAGCATGATTTTTTTGATGAATGATAAGTTCTAATGCCATGATGTATCTTGGATGATATGTCATGTTGTATGCTAGAGGCATAATAATGTGTGTGTGTGTGTGTGTGTGTGAGAGAGAGAGAGAGAGAGAGAGAGAGTTAGTTTAGAATAGCCTATTAAAAAACCCTTTGATGGGACTAGAATTTGGAACATAATGAGTGAAGGCTAACATATAGGTTGGATGGGGTTGAGTGTCTAACACCTTCCCATCTCCATACCTAAACTCTGAACATGTACTCTAGTAAAGATCAGTCCTTCCACAAGGACACTATATATATGGTTCCTAGACCTAATCTAGGTGACGGTTCCGTTTACACCCTCTGCTCGGTTCACCCTAGGCTGAGGTGTTCTTCCGCTAATGAAACCACTCCTTACTGCGTTTGCAGTGGGGTAGGGACGCTTACACCCATAGTGGAGACTCCACTAGGGATAGAAAGGTTTAACTCCAATGTGTTCCATTTCCTAACCCTAACAAAGGCTTTTTCAATATGGTTTTGCACACACTTTCACTTGGTTCTTTTGTCCCTTTTGCTATAATAGGTGATTAGTGGGAAAGTGAAGGCTCTATTTAGGGCAAAGACTTTCCGAGGTTCATCCCACTAACTCACAATTTGTGGCATTGCTTATGATGGGCTTTAAGTACATTAAAGGTTTATCCACCAATTTATATGGGGCCCATTTAGGCCTAAGGTTGGAATAATGATCCACCTAGTTATGAGTGGCCTATTAATCTATCTCTTTAGGTTTATCTCTTATTTGTTCAACCATATATCTTGTTATCACCTAATTCTAAAAAGCAAACAAATATTAAAATTGGAAGGATGACCCAAAAGTTATGGCATATCCTAAGATTTGGGATTAAAAGAAAAGAAGTATCTCACATATAAGATGTCACGACCCAAACCTATACTTTAGAATTTAAAATATGACCGGTATGTTAATATCAAGTTTAACTTAATACTAACACGAATCAACTAAAGATAAAAGTGTTTATCAAAAATCATTTCTTATATACCTTTTTATTTCCTTGCATAAAAGCCATAATATACAAAATTCTTAAAAACTTGAAAACTTCATTTCATCTCGAACTTTGCAAGATTACAACCTGGCTAGAACTTAAGGTATTCATGTAAATATTACATAACTAAAAGTTTAGCAAAACTCTTATTTACAAACCTAACCCCAAAGACATACAACTGGGGTTCAAAACAAACTAAGGTTCTGAAATACATCTGTACTTAAAAGGATCGAGTACATCTTAATTCCTCCACTACAACAAAAGAGCTAAACTAATATACAACAAAAAACTATACATTCTAACAAACGAGAATCATAGATTCCTTGCCACCTTTAATACTCTTGCTGCTTCAGGGAAAGAAATTGTGCACTGAAATATAATAGGGTAAGCTACAAAACCCAATAAGGTTTTAAGTTCCATAAACATTTAATAAGAATGCATGTAAATCAAATATTTTATGGATATTCCACCTTTGGTAAATAGTCTTCAATAATATTCATACTATTCTTAAAATAACTTATAAACTTTTAGATGAAAATACATCATTTTCCTTTCATATGATAATAAAAAGACATAATAAGGAACTTAAACATAATTGAATAACCTTATCTTTAAGTAGACTATAAACATCTTATCATAAACTTTCCATTAGACTTATAATGATCATCATACTTTTCTTATAAATTCAAAATAACTTAATAGCTCATTAATAATACATTAATTAGTCCAATTGTAAGTCTGTCATAACTTTGGGAGGCTTCTAGCACGTTGTGTCAGGCAACTAACATTCCCCACAATGCTAGGAAATCTCAGGATCATATCAGAAAGTATCACACCCCTTTCGGTGTAATCAGATCAAATCATCAACCATGGGGGTTGGTTGGCATCCTCCACAAGGACAGGTATAGCAAAGTCTTCACCACTTATATTGGCCAGTCAAAATTTCCATGGAAATGCCAGTACTATAACCCCTACTGACTGAGTTCAGATCATAACAATGGAATAACCCGAAAACTATGTTTTTCTGATAATTGTGTTTTTACATAAATATTTCATAACAGTAGCGTATTCATTTCATTCTTAAATATTATGTTCGTAATATAAGTAATAGCATCAATATGCTAGAATTATCATATATATGGGATTCAACAATTCACGAACATATATCTTTATTTAAATCATGCTTATATGTAATAGGTCTAATTAAAAGGTTTTGATGCATAATAAATTTTTTAAACAATTCTTATACTTATCAAACGCACATGTCACATATCCCTTACCTGAAAGTAGAAGACGCGAGAAATTTGAATAAGAGGAGCTTAAGTGTCCACGTTCTCTTTCTTGTCACCTAAATGAATGACCAAAACTTATTACTAACAAATCTTTCTAAGCATATAAACTTATACATTAATCACAACTTAACTTTCAAACTCAAGAAAATCTTAATTCCCATCACACAAAGGTTCCCCAAATACAAGATACATTTATCAAACACATGATGTACCAAATCATAAAGAAACTAAGGCATACAAATATTTATCTATAATCCAAACATACCAAAAGATGAGCATACTAATTTATAGCTCAAATCATTTACCCTAACTTTAGAATTAAACCTCAAAGTTAGGTATATCATTTACTGTTCACTGCTTATTTCGGCAACATATACCTCATTTATAAAATACAAATGGGCTATCCATTCACATCCAATCTTCATGCAATTTTACAAAGCCACATCTCTGGATGTCTAGTATATTTCATATCATTTTCAGGGCCAAAACATAAAACCATGATTTACTAAAAATCATACAAAACAACATACACAAATCTGTTCTAACATAATTTCATTCCACTTAGAAATTAAATCATTATTTTTATATTGATCCAATTGCTGTGAAGCCACTTTCATTACAACCATGCGTGTCTCAGAATTCATAAGAACTACTCTTAGCATCCAAATTCACAAAATATGATTTAATCCAGCTTTTTCATGTTGTAAACACCAAATCTGTCATAGTGACAGCTTCAACATATTTTCTCACAAAATAATCAACTAATTGCAATTGACCTTCATTTCGTGTGGGTGTTTTTATACCTATATTATACATGTTAAGATATATTAAAAGGTAGCCAATTAACCATAATATCTTCAATTTTTCAACTTGCTAACACAAAATCACAAATTCCAGCTTCTAACAATCAAATTAGAGAATATAGAATGGAAACTAAAGCAAATCATTAAACCATTAAAATTACCCATAACAGAAAATAATCTTATTTACTTACCCACAACTGAAGCTGAAACTTTAGTAAGAGTTTGATTTCTTCTTAGAGAGAGAGATATCTATGATTTCAGTGAGAGAAAAGGAGGGCTGTTGGCAAGGATGCACGGACGCGGCTCCCAGGCCGGCGCACCCGCGTCCGACGCGGCGGGACGCGGCGACGCGGGAGGGACGCCGCAGACCGCGCGTCCGTCCCGCGTCGTGCCGCGTCGCGCCACGTGGTGGATCCGACTCGGGCCGATGCGGGCCGACGCGGGCAAAATCGGCGCCGACGCGGCCCAAATCGGGCCGAATCAGTCCGTATCGGCCGTATCGGCCATATCGGCCGGCGACCGATACGGCCGAAACAGGCCGGAATCGGTCGAAACATGCCGAAATCGGCCGTGAAAATCGCCGGAGAGGCCGAAATTCTAGCCTCAGATGCGTTTCTTGCCTTATTCTTTCTTTGTTTTGTGAATCAAGTATATTAATGTGTTTTTTAAGAATATTTTAATAGTAAAAATATATAGAAAATATAAATAAAAATATTTTTAATAATTTTTTAATCGCCGAGTCCCGCCGCACCCGCACCCTACTTTTTCAAAAATTGCCGAGTCCCGCACCCGCACCCGAGTCCCGAAACGCACCCGTGCTTCATAGGCTGTTGGTGAGAGGAGGTGCTGCCGATTCAAGAACAAAGAAAGAGGAAAAAGAAAGAAGAACAAAGAAATAAAAACAAGGGATATACATTCTAGTGCAGCAAAGAAGATAAGGGAGAAGATTTTGGGTGGGGCACGTGTTTGCTAGGGGAAGAAATGGGTTGATGACTCACCCATTAACTTCTCAAAATTTACTTACCACCCCTCCAATACCTTACATTCTAGAAAGGCCCAAAAATAAATAACTATGCACATATATACTTACCTTTATAAAACTTCTTTCCATAACTTTAAAAAAAAGGCCTATATCTTTTATATCATCAAAATATCAAAGTCTTATGTACTTAAGGTAATTAAGCTAATAATTAGTATATAAATCCATAAAATTAATCATGCAATTAAGCTGGGATATTACATAAGATGCTAATCCCAAAAGCTCAAAGGTATGTCTTAACTTGAAAGGTTCATGGGGCCATAGCCCATTTGCTATCATAAGCCCAAATCAAGGCCTTTTTAAAAAAGATAGTCTTGGACCTAAGGTAACAAATGTGCTATGGGCCTAGCATCCTAAATCCTACAAAGTCAAATGAATCTCTTTAGTTTTGGGCCTTCTTGTTGCATGTAAAGGCCAAGATGATGTGAGACTCGTGGACCTTGAGAGAAAGGTCATAATGTATTCTAGCTAGGAGGCTACTTCAAAAAAATGAATGAAAGATGAAGAGCCCAAAAGTTATGAATACATTGTTGGCCCAAGTTTGAGACAAAGGAATGGAAATCTATAAGCACATTCTAATGAAAGCTCATGAGTGTAAAATGAGAGCACTTTGTAAATGGACCAAGCCCTATGAAACTAGGGATAAGACACATGAGAGGAAATGAAATGATTTTGTAATTGAGCCTTCATTAAAATGGACTTAAATATTATCTTAAGGACATCTAAATAAAAGCTGGCTTTTAATTTAGGAAACGTGCTTATCATAAGGGTGTCATTTACGGTTTTTCCACATGCCACAATGTCTAGCTACTCGACCCAAGAGGAGACTAGCCATGATTTCTTGTATTGAGGGATGTTCTAAGGCCATGGACCTTCACAAGAGTTAACGACTTCTCCGAGGTTAGGGGTGCTGGGTCTTGGGAAGACCATGATTGGACCAATATAGAAGGCCTAGTTAAATACTCCCCAACTCATATCTGGATTGAACAGGACCCTAATTCACCCACCAATGAAGGATGATGCTTCATCTTGGTTGATGATGACAAGGGTGAGGAAGACAAGGAAAATGACAATATGGAGCACTAGACTAATAGTGCCCACGATTGGTACGATGGAGGAGAAGATTACACATTTTCCGATCAAGAAGTCGTCCAATGGGATCTGGCTGAAGCAATACTATAGACACCGCATTTTATATCCCTTACGACTCAAGCCTTCGTTCCCCAATAATGTTAGAACTTTAAGGCCCGAGGTTAGTTTAGGACCCAATCAGATGAAAATTTACTTGAGGAAAGTGTTTATGGAAAAAATAACTTATTTTTAAGAGTATAAAACTATTTTCGGAAAAGAAAGGCCATGGAAACCCTAGGGTATGTGGGGGCAACGCGCGGTTAGTGCCTCTTTGGGGTGTACACCTCGGCCGAGTGGACCTCAGCGGAGAAAAGGAGTCGCCACCTAGTTTTATGGTCTAGAAACCATAAATATAGCGCCCTTACATGGAATGACTGATCTTACTACTAGAGTATAGGTTCGGAGTTTAGGTACGATTTTGAGAAGGTGTTAGGCACCCAAAACCACCTAACCTGTGGGTCGGCTTCCACTCATTGTGTCTTACATCTTAATCTCATTAAAGGAATGTTCAACATTGTATTTTATACTCACACACACACACTAACACGCATCTAATAATTATCATGGCATCAAATGTTCCATAACCCTAACATATATCTATCATAGCATCTCATCACATCATAAACCCTAGCATACTTAAAAAATTAAAAATTAAAAAAAAAAAAAAAAAATCATATTGGCATCATTCCTAGCCGAATCGGGCAGTAACTTTTAATAGTAACTTTTCCACACTAAGATAAATATTTCCCTTATTAAGAGCATCCACTTGCCGTTGATTTTCACATTCCACCACAAGATTTGTGAATCCAAAATAAAGAAATCTAAATCTAGACCCAAATAATCATTTGCCAAACGACCTCACATATCAAACAATCAATATGTAAATACCAGAGTAGAATAAGGCTATGATGAAGAAAATCTGCAACTCAAGAATTAAGAATAGGCACTTGTGCAAGGTTAGGGATGAATTAATTAGGAAAGAAAAAGAAAGTAGAAAAGAAAATAATATAATATTCACTCAAATTAATTAGGTTAAGCTATTATGGCAATTAATTTTAAAGATGACATGGATTATAGTGGTTTTCTAACCATTAGAATTTTTAGAAATCTAAAGTCTAAAAAATGTGTAACTTGAACCCATCTTTTATATATATATATATGATGACATCCCAACCCAAGGTGGACGAGGATGCACCCGAATTGTATACCTTGCTTGACAGGTGGTGCACATCTAGTCTTTTTCAGTTGACTTCAACTGAAACTTAGGAATTCAAACTCATCTATTCCCTATTTATGTCTCACTAACTAGCAGTGTTCATACTGTCCCAACCATTAATAGACGAAGCCAAAAGCCCTAGTAATCACACTTCCTGGTGTTCAAATACCCCCTCTCACAACTTTTGAATTATCTATAAACAATAATAATAAATAAATAAAAAGGTATTTTGAATTATAATGTGAAAATGTAGACATCACCAATGCGTATGATTTCTTACCATTTGTTTTTGTTCAAGGCACAGACAACAAGGACAAGTATCTTGCCAACTGGTCTGAGTCTTCTTTAAACAAAGCCATATCAAATACCAATTTTCTTTGTGTTTTTTTTTTTTGGGTAAGTTATATGCATCCAATGGATCTTATACCTACAACTTCACCCAGAGGTCATTAGCTGCTAATATACGAAATAACAATTGTAGTTATAAGCAAATAACGTCAAAAACAAAAGCACTAAAATACATTAGTAGTGAGATTATCATATGATTATAACTATTTTACCTAAAGCAACCTTTTACCAGCAAGGTAGAAACTCTAAAATTGCCACACCAAAGAAATGAAATAATTAATTAAAATTTATAAAAAAAAATAAAAAATAAAAAAATAAAAAAAAAATATGATTTTTAATAATTTACAAGATCATGATCCCCTCTACATTTGCTTTGAAATAGAGCGGGTTCATTTCATGGTAAGAATTTCATTTTTTTCATAAATCTAAACAGGTTAATGGCACTATGTCATTTAAAATCTCATTCCACCAAATAAAAATTTATAATTGATGCTAAATGACACGATATCGTGTATACCTTCAAATTTTTGAAAAGCTAAATCTTTGGCATTGAATGGTCCCTCTCCATTTCAAAAACAAATAGAGGTTCCTAGTACTATCTTGGAATCACCAATAACTAATGCATCCAACATTGTTGTTACAATTCTAAAATACCTAATTATGTCTAAAAAGTTCTCCAAAGCAAGCAACAACTATAAGTTAAAACATTCAAAAAGAAAGAAAAGTCAAGATCTTTTGACATGAGAAAATGTAAAGGCTGAAATACATTTTAGTCCCTCTAACTCTGGTGGTGTTGTCATTTTATTCCTTCAAGTTTCAAAAATGGCAATTAATCCTTTGAACATTTGAACTGTTGCCATTTTGGTGCCTCAAGTTTCCAAATTTGCAATTAACCCTATGAACTTTCAAAATACTATCATTTTCGTCTGTCAAGTTTAAACTTTTTTTATATATTTAATGTTTCAAAACAAATGACTTCATTTAGATATAGTTAACAAAACATGATGGGATGGTCAAATTGACAACAATGCAAAAGTTTGTGGTTAATTGCAAGTTTTGAAACTTTAAAGGATCATAATGACAACAACACTAAAGTTAAAGGGTCTAAAATGTATTTTAACCAAAAAAAAAAAAAAAAATCAATGTAATTCCAGCTCACCTTATACATTCACATTCTAATTGAGAAATTAACTTTCCCATTATGGCTCGCCTCCCTTCCCCAACCTAAATAAAACACTAAAATTGCTCCCTTTCTTTGTCACTCTGTAAACAGGTTGATGACTGCCTTCATGGTCTCCAGACGGATTAATGAGTACCACTGTACCAAAAAACTATCAACTCCAAAAAAAGAATCAAACATACTCGGAACCCTCATCTAGAGACACATCCCACATAAACCTTCCTTTTTAATTAAAGAGAAAAGACATGTTGGGCTAGAAATTTTTGGAAGCTATATATATATCCTAAAAGCAAACACCCCAAATCTTTCTCTACCACATCATACAATTCATCAACTGCATTTGCTAAATATAACTCTAAGCACCAAACATGCATCTAGTATCTCCCAGCATTTTCCCTTCTTTATATATATATATATATATATATATATATATATATATTTTCCCTTCTTTATATATATATATATATATATATATATCTCCCACCATAAACCATCCACCCTCTCAAAAGAGGGGTAAAACCAATCAACAGACTTAGTAAGCAGGCTATGAGGAGGAGGTGAAAACCAAATGTACCTTCATTCCTTATTCCACAGGCACATCCATGGAACTTCTTGGCTCATGGCTCTTCCATATCCCATCATCAACACCATAAGGAAATATAATAGTATAAATATTGTATACACCTCATATTTCTCCTCCAAAAACTATTCTACACAACCAACAACCTTGATGACCTGCGAATGATGGAGGACCAGAAAGAAAGAAAGAAAAAAACCCAAAATAAGCAGCAACACAAAGAAAAACAGAAATGCACTAAATGAGGGGAAACAAAAAGGAAGAACACAACAAGACGGTATGTGGAGATCCTCGACTTGCACCTAGAGAAAGATTATATTTATGATGCCACTCTAAGATCATTATTGAGGTTTGTAAATACTAAACACCCCAGTGTAATACTTCCTACCATGGCAGATCAACACCTAATACAAGCCTCAGAATCAAGCAATGTTTCACAAACTTCTTAATCTACTCAATTTCCAAACCTAAGTTAATAAGACACGGATGCAGACTTTCATATTCCTATGAAAGCAATGCTTGTAAAATTCAAAGATTAATGACAATTCACAAGTTGAGACACATATCAGAACATTATCAGTCATTAGGCTAAGGAAATATATATTCTACATATGAGCATAAAATTATAGGCACAATGTGTACCAGTAGCTAGGACTTGTGCAACCTTTGTCCTGGCCATTGTAGCATGTGTGTTGCCCAAGGCATAAGAGGCATGAAAACTTGACAAATATTAACAACCTCTACACCTATGTGAAAACCTACGTGTACGATCAATGGAAACATATTTTGAATTCCTAAAATAAGGTTTGCATTTCGGTCAATTTACAAGCACAATAACTATCATTCCCTAACCAACTTCTGTTATACTAGTGAGATGCTGAAACTTTACCTAGAGAAGCAAAAAATAGAAAAAGGGGCAATGGGGTGTTGTTTCATATTAAACAAGGAGAACAAATAACCAAAAAGTATGAACCAAGAAAAAAGAATAAAGGGAAGGAGAAGGGGGGGGGGGGGGGGGGGAAGAGGAAAACATTGAAAGACGCCATGTCTTGTGTGTTTATGATCATACGTACTCAAGAAAAGAATGAGTTGAACTGTGCAGAGTCATAGTAAAAATAAAAGAATAACACCAAAATATAGCTCACAAGCTGCCCTTCGTTTCATTGTAGAAGCACTAAAACCATCTACCAAACAAATAACTCACTCATGGGCTTTTAAATGAGAAATTTCTAAAGAATCACATTGTGCCTGAAAATTGTGGAGACTACCATGTTCAATCACTGCTTGATTCTAACTTTCATGTTTATACAAACATATGTTACGACACAAGTCACAACTGCATTAATATGGTTGTCAAATGTAAAAGGAATTGACAAGATAATTAACATCTTCAATTTTGAGTGTCTAGAAGCACAGTTCAGTTGAAAAGAAATTATTCATTAAACTAAAACTGAAACCAAATAAATAATAATCATAATTTAGGCAGACAAACCTAAAACTCTTCATAAACAAGGCGAGAATCATGTTGAATCCAGAAATGATAACAACTATCAAAAGATTCTAGCAGGGTTAATTAGAATCTTACCCTTTGTCCTTCCCTTCATTACCAGCAACAGCATCAGTCACCAGAGCCATCGGTCTTTGATCAATAACCTCATCGATAATCCCAAACTCCTTGGCCTCACCCGGTGTCATGAAATGATCCCTGTCCATGTTCGTCTGAATTACCTCCAATGACTGCCCTGTGTGCTTCGCATACAGTGCATTAAGAGAATCCCAAACCTGAACAATCTGCTTCGTGTGAATTGTCAGATCCTTCGCCTGCCCACTGTATTCACCGGAAGGCTGATGAATCATAACTGTGGCATTGGGAAGTGCCCGCCTCTCGCCCTTGACTCCTGCAGCTAAAAGGAGAGAAGCCATCGAAGCAGCTTGCCCCAAACAAATTGTATTGATTGGAGACCGGATGTATTGCATTGTATCATAAATTGCAAGACCTGTATAATTCAACCCAATCCAGGAAAATATAATTCAACAAGAAAAGAAACCATTTTTTTTTCCATCAACAAATTTTAAGCAATGTGGAATTTGAAAAAGTGGAATAGAATGAACCTGCGGTGACGGCGCCGCCGGGGGAGTTGAGGTACATGTGGATGGGTTTGGAGGGGTTTTCAGACTCGAGGTATAGGAGCTGGGCGACGACGACGTGGGATGTGTCGTCGGAGATGGGTCCGTTGATGCAGACAATTCGTTCCTTGAGGAGACGGGAGAAAATGTCGTAGGCGCGTTCGCCTCGCGACGAGTGCTCTATCACCATAGGGATCAGGCTGTAGCTGCGTATCATTGGCTGCTTCAGCTGTTGACACCATGTCGCCCTGCCCACCACCAGTCTCGCGCTTGAAATTAGACTCCTCATCCTAATGCCAACGCTATAGAGAGAAAATATCTGAGTAGTAGTGGTGGTAGGAGTAGAAGATCTTTGATTTGGAAACAACTGCCTAGGCTTTATGACTTAAGATAAAGAGGGTTTTTTTTTTTTTTTTTTTTTGAATGTTAAGATAAGAGCTCTAGTTCACCGGTTAGAGCATTCACATTGGGTCTTGTAAATGCTATATGTTAGTAATATTTAGTATTAGAGCCCCAAAACCCCCCATTACCTGGTCTTGCAATTGCAAAAAAAATTGCAATTATGCTATCGTGCATAGTAACTTGTAAGAGCATCCACAGCAGTGGAGCTAAAAATTTAGCAATTTAACTCCACCAAAAATTACTTTATCTATTTTACCTACACATATGCTGCAGCAGTGGATCTATTTTAACTTTCAATACAATAAAATAATATATCTACTACAATAAAATAATCTATCTCACTCCAATAAAAACACCACGAATCGATCCACCAACATGGCCAACCAAGAACAACCGCACACAACCACCCAACAACAACCACTGCCAACCAAAAACAACCGCGATAGCCACCCAACAACAACTAGCAAGCCAAGAACAACCACCCACAACCACTGCCAAAAATCCAAATTAGCCAAAAACTACCACACAAATCACCACCAACACAGCCACACTACCACTAACCCACGAAACTCAGCCACCATGAAACCCAGCCAAACTGCCATCACGAAACCTAGAGAAACCCACAAAATCCAACCACGAAATCCGTGGCACTCTTGAGTTCGATGAAGGCGGTGCCAGTGGAGCTTGAATCGACGATGAAGCTTAGGTCGGCAATGGAGCTTGGATCAGGGGTGAGATAAAGGACTAGGCTTGTCAACGTTGGGTGAGCAATGAGATGAAGGACTGGGCGAGATGGGTCGGCGGCGTGGGACGGCAATGTGGGCAATGACAATGAAGATTGGTGATGATGAAGATCCAGAATAGATCAGCGAAGCAGAGAGTAGATGAGGGAGAGAAAAAAAAATGAGAAGGAAAGAGGAAGAAAGAAGAGAAGCCGGAGAGAGAGAGAGAGAGAGAAAAGGAAAGAAAGAGAAAATATTTTTTTAATGGAAGACAAGAGAGAAATTTAATAAAATAATAGATATTTTTTTTTTAGCTCTCATGAACAATGCACATCTATCTATAGACATGCACTATAGCAATGGAGCTAAAAAAAATAGATTTAGCTTCACTGCTAGGTGCTGATTTTGGGGTTTGAGGAGCTAAAATATAGCAATATAGTACCACTGCTGTGAGTGCTCTAAAAGGTTTATATTGTATTTTATGGTGGTGGGTGGGTATTTTTAATTATTTTTTATGAAAAGGAAGAGAGAGAAAGAGTTGATGAAATTAATATTTTAATGAATAGATGAGATAAATAAAAGTTGGGATATTGAGTGTGTTATAAAATTGTATGGTATAATTTATAAAGTAGCTTTTAAGATGGTAAAACAGAATAGTTTCAAGAAAGCGGATGTGAATGCTTACTCTTTTAATTTAATTAATGTAAAAAATAATAATAAATAAAAACTACATTTATTAAATTTTCTTTAGTCTGACTTCAACAAAGTACCACTAGATCATACGTAGTTATCATACCATTCTCACATCTACTGCTTCCCTTATTCTAGTATTTTTGCACTTGCATGCTCGCAGTCCTCCTCTATTTTTTTTTTCCGAGATTGTTACATTTTTTAATCACAAAAATACATAATAGTGTGATGAGATTTATGTGTTTGTAAATTAAATAGAGCTTTCATGCTACTTCTCGTCATTTCCTTAGGAATTTTGGTGACTAAAAATGCATCAACCCCAATTAGTATACATGAAAATTTTATCTTTTAGAGAAGAAAAAAAAAACAGTCACACTATGTTTGTAAAGATTCACTGGAAACTTTTTATTAAAAATAAAAGGTGGAATCTTGTTTGACATTTTATTTATTTATCACTTCTATTGCAATTGAGGTATATTTTGTTTCCATTATATCTACAATATCTAAGAAAAGCAATGCTCCAATTGGGATAAAAGAAGATTCTGTATCACAAATCTCGGCAAAATTTGCTAAATAGTAGCTTTTTAGAACAAAATTTGGTACATAGCATGCGTTTGAAACTATTTTGTAAGTTAGACAGTTTTTGGAACTCGAGTTTAGCAAATTCGAGTTCCAAAAACAGTCTAACTAACAAAATAGTTTCATCGGTGTGTTGGTTTCCTAAAATTTTTCTAAAATCATGCTATCTGGCAAATTTTGCCCACTAATCTCTCTAAACTATCTAATGCTATATTCACCTCTGTCGCCTGTGAAAGTTAGTACTATTAACTTCTCCTAGGCAGTAGAATTTTCTATCCCTTCTTCTTGAAGGCTTGTTTGTCTCATTAGTTAAACTTTGTTTTTCTATGGGCTTGTGGGGATTTCTTTGTGGGGATTGGGAAACACTTTTTTCTTTTCTCATGGATGATCTCACTGAAGGCTAGAGTCGTTTATCCCTTTCTAGTCCAAAGGGTGATGGTTTTCAAATATGGTGAGATGGGCTCTGAAGAGTTCATTTTGGTTGCAAATGTTTTTCACAAAAAGAGTCTGGTAAGTCAACCTCGGAGTTTTGATAAGCACTTTGTTTTGATTCAATACTATGAGAGGAATATGCATGCTAGGGATTTATGCTTTGATAGGATTCCTTTTTGGGTTCAGGTCTATGACATACCTATCAGATTCTTAAATAGAGTGATGGGCCTAAGAGTACCTATTCTAAATCCAAATTTATTACAAAAAATATGGATCTCAAACTCATAATATCTAAAATCTTAAGCATAATATTTATTGTTACTATAATTTTGTTGAGCCACATTAACGTAGCATTTTAGTTCACTTTTCCAGCTAAATTTATGTGAAATTCTTTCTAAGCCTTAAGACTATGATTATACAAATCTAATATTTAGGGCAATCACTCATTTTTTTTAACCTCATTACTTTTTAATGAATTGCATAAGGTTGATTATACTTTCAAGCTATGTGTGTGTGCGTGTGTGTGTAATTTTTTTATGTTTTTCCTGAATTAGTAACATAATATATTAAGTTATAAAAGTAGCAAAGATTTTTGGGTAAATAGTTTAAGAAGGTTCTTTTTTTTTTTCTCATTAAGGTTTAGTGGCAATTCTATGTGTTTTACTGTTTTTATTTATTTATTTTTGTTTTAATTTTTTTAATGTTTTTTGCTTTGTTTCCTAGGTTTAGATGGTTTATCTTTGTTCACTATTAAAAGTTGTAGTTAATGCTTGAATGTTGTAGTTTAGTCATTTGACTAATGGAAATTAATCATTACTTTTAATTTTTTGACTTTTAAACAAAGAAATAGGTGTTAAAGTTTGTTGAAAAGGTTTATGATGGTCATTGCAATGGAATAATTTCTTTTAAAATCTAAACCATAAAATGATCATTTTGATAATATTCTCGGTTTCCCACATCGTGTGGGTTTGCGGCTAGTTTAATAAAATAGACAAACTAATAAGTAACAACTAACATTAATAGCTAACAAAGTGAAATACCTGGTGCTTTTTTCTTTCTCTACCTAACATCCATAGGCAACCCAAAGAGGCCCTCTTCTCTTTTATATGATGTCAACTCTTCAATAATCGTATCTTGTTGATTAATTTTTGGAATCAACCTTTGTATGCATTTGTATAGCCCAGTCATCAACTCTTCTTCTTGCTTAATTTTAGAGCGGTTATCATAAAAATATTTTGGATTCAAGAAATAGCCAATTGCATGCAAAGGCTGATAGAGTTGACATTCCCACCTTTGATCTATTATTTCAAAGATTTCTTTGTATTTTTCTTCCCTTTCATTAAAAGATTTTTCAATTGCTTCTTTAGCTCGATCCATAACCTCATAAATGTACTCCATGACAGGTTTTTTCTCCCCATCAACGAATCGAAGCACACGTACAAGAGGACTTGACACTTTAAGGCTATAGACAATAGTGTTCCAAAATATAGGCATTAGAACTATTTGATCCACCCTTTTTCCCGTTCCTATGGGTCCAATCCTCAAAAGTAAACATCTTTCTCTAGTTTTCATTTTGCTTATGTATACTTGATAATGTAAGAAACAAAGTAGCAAATTGAGTTTTGGCAAGCCTAAGTTCCTTTGCCCCATAAAGTGTCTCATCATGTTTATGAGACTTGTACAAATATATATTTATATATATATATATATATATATATATATCTCCAATAAGCGTCTCATGATTGTAGAAAGCTTTGCAATGTCTTTCAACATCAAATCCAAACAATGAGGTCGTTTTGCCTCCAATAATCTTCCTAATAATGTAAAAATATAAGTATGACAATTAGTAATAATTAAGATAAAAAGGAAAATATAATATGAATACTATTTTCCAATTTCATGAGATTAAGATATATAGTTCTATAAATAGCTTCTTACCTACCATCACATAACTTGAGTCATTATCAATTATAACTTGTACAATTTTTTTCTACTCCAATTTTCTCCACCATGCTATGAAATAGTTGAAACATCCTTTTCCAGTCTCCATATATGAAAACGCACCAATAGACTCAATAAACATGCTTGCCTTAGAGCAATTCACCAAAAAAATTACCAAAGATCTATGACTTTTGTCTTGCCATCCATCAGACACAATGGAACATCCAGTTCTTGCCCATTCTTCTTTATGGCTCTTCATTATATCATCAGTGTGGGCCACCTCCTTTTTCAATAAAGAAACTCTCTCTTCATGGTAACTTAGGAGCTTCATACCAATTCCATATCGTCCAATGGATTGAATTGCAGCTTTGAAACTATCATAATTAACAACATTGAATGGAATTGCTGCTTCATACATCCACCTTGCTATATTAACACAAGCCTTTTCTCTTAACTCTTTATTGTAAGAATCATTAATTGTTGTTTGGACCCCCTTTCCACTCTTTCCCATTTGTGTTGTTTTAGGAAGAGGAGTGACAAATGCATCCATAGGACCTACTTGCCTTGATTCCTCTTTACTAATGCCATTGCCACCTACATTTTGCACTCGTTTGCCACGAGTATCAATTTCAGCAACCTTATCCTCTTCTTCTTCAAAAGCCATATCATCAAAATCAGCCATCAAATTTATCTGCTCTTTTCTATTTTTTTTTTTTCTCAACATATATTGTTTAACTTCTTCCTTCATATGTTTAGGGCATTTTTGACAACCAACTATAGCTCTATAACCTCCAATCAAGTATTGCTTAAGTCTATTAGCCCCTCCTTTTGCAACTTTCCCAAAAATTGCAAGTTAAATCATTTTGATTGTTTTGATCAGCTAGACACGCATACTTCCATGCAATATCTTTTCTTGAATTTGAATCTCCAGTAGCCATAATGCATTAATGCCCTATAACTAATTACTAACATTACTTAATGATTTAATAACTTAATAAATCTAAGGAAAATTCAATATGAGCCTAAGTGATATGTTGACATCTATTAAAGTAACTAAAGTTACTAGACAATTACCATATATTAATAATTTCATACATTCATACATGTTTATTTTTTCACGAATGACCTAACTAAGAAAGAGAGGAGTTTTGGGTTTCATAATGAGGGAAAAAATGGAACAAGTAAAAGAAAAATTGGAGAGAAGCCCAAAAATGGGTTTTTGGGAAGAGCCTAAAAATGGGTTTCTGGGAAGAGCCCAAATAAAAAATTTTGGGGGGGGGGGGGGGGGAAGAGTAAACCAAAGAGAAGAATTTGTGCTTTTAGGACAGGTTTAAGAAAAAAAAAAAAAAACCAGAAGAGTTGTGTTGTGGGTTTCAGAATGAGGAGAGAGAGAGAGAGAAGAAGAAGAAGAAGAAAAAGAAGAAGATTGAGGACTAGGTTTCAAAAAGAGTATAAAGAAAGGTTTAAAAATGAAGAATATGAGAGAGAGAGAGAGAGAGAGAGAGAGAGATGCGAGAGACATACCTTTGAGCTTTCTCATTTTCCTATTGATACTGAGAGAGCAGTGGGGTTAGGGTTGTTTAACTTGAGTGTTTGTTTGTGTGGTTGTGGTCCAAAATGTTTAAAATATCTAAAGAGGTAGAGTTAGGTGTATGGTAGCACACCATAATATTAGTTTTTATATATCAAATCAATGGCTTATATCAAACATATTCAGATCTATAATTAAAAGTCAAATTAGGATTATTTAAAAAAAAATTACAAAAAGCTAAAAAAAGCGTGCCTAAGGCGAGTTTTCGAGAGGGTGCCTTGCTTTAAGGGTAAAGAGCCCAAGGCTTATGCGCTCTGCTCTTTGCACTTAAGCATGCTTTTAACAACACTAAACCAAATGACGATGTATTATGGCAAGATGATTTTCCATTTTCTTTCTTAGTTAGAAGTTTTTTCCTTCCACCCCCCCCCCCCCCCCCCCCCAACCCCTCGGTTTGAGAAGTCTCTATTAAAATTGTTACAACTATAGGTACACTCAAAAATGAGAAATTGCTTAACCAAAAAAATATGAATGACTTGGTTTTTGTTATGTACAACTTGAAGATAAAAAGAGAAAAGAGCTAAACCATCAAGTGCAAAAAAGGAAATTGGTTTGGAGAATTTGTCTTTTGATGATGAGTGGTTAGTGTTGGAAAAACACAAAAATACAGTTTTGTATCTCATACAAAAACATGCAATGGAATATAAACGGGTCTACTTCATTCATGTGAGATAGCATGCAACATCTGAGTTTTAGAAACAAAGAACAAGAAAGCCTATATTGATGCAGTGAAATTCAAAACAAATGAAGATTGGACTTGAGATGCCTTTTAATCTTCACTCCAATTCCACAATGTGCTCAAGATGTGTGGTTTCTCAATCAGTTCTATATGTAATCTTTTTAAGAGAATAACCAAGCGTCTCCCTTAAGAAGAACTCTGAATATTTTCTCATTTTCAATCATACATATATTTCTACAAATAGGCAATCATTTTATTTAATAACTTTTATTAAATAAATAACTGATTATTTAATTGGATTAACCTTTTAGGCTAGCCCAATTGGGCTTTAGTGTGTGCTTGGAGTGAGACCAAAAGGGACAAATAAAGCTCTAGGTCCAACGGGCTTTGGACTTATCTTTCAACTCTTGACAAGCCCAAAGTTACCATTAACTATATTTAATAGAACTATATAAATATAGTTGCACTCTAGGTCTTATTAATAAATAATATCCCAAAACTTTATTAAACATTTAACCTCTTCATGAAAATATTCGTAGTAATACAAAGTCATAATGTGTAACTGTCACTTTGAAAATTACTACATCTTAATCCTTGAGTACTCAGTTAAATCATTTAAGTTATTCATTTATATTTTATGAAATCTAATTTTATAAAATATAAATTTTAGTAACTTTTTACTAAAGTGGTTAGGCTTAACACTCTGAATAACCAATCTCATTTATACTTATCTTAAGAGAATATTTTATATCTTTATGAAGAGACTATGAATTCCATCTTGAGAATATGTATTCCTTCAACATTATGTGTAGTTGCCCAACATACTAAGGTTTTGACTGTTTGTCTAGATCTCACTCCTGATATATCAAAGCGACCTACATTTCATGATTGGGTTCACTATTCCCTCAAGATTGAGAGTCTATGTAAATGAGAAGTCATGAGATTTATTATTCATTTGACAGTTGTTGATAGAATAATAAATCTCACAGCGATCCAGTTCAATATGTTTTGTACACTTAAAACATATTAATATATCAACTAGAAGTCTTCACCTCCTTGATCAAGACAAATCGTCTTAATTGACATGTTATAGTCTTAACAGATGAAATGCCCAATTTCATCACCGACTACGAACTAAGATTTTGAGTTTACAAAGAACTTGTGATTTATATATTCTGTGACTAAATCACATACTATGCATCTCAAGAACTATATGATAATGTCCAAATATTCATGCTACCATTATTTTAGATAATAATAAAACAAGTTTATTATTATCCAAAAAAATAAAAATATTATGAAATAAACTAAAAGTCACACATTTTCGGTTTTATAGAGGATAATAGGAGAGGAGGAGGTGTAGTTTAGATGAGACATCAACAAATGTTGCTACTAGAGTTACTGCTAGCCTATTACATGAAACAAGTGACACACTTTTAAAAATAGCCTTAACATTAATAATAATAAAAACACATATTTTTTTAAATAATTTTAAGGGTTTGGAATCCAGATAATGTATCCTTTCAAGGTATACATTAATTATTAATTTTATAAAAAATTTTATGAAAAAATTTAAAAAGTTGCCAAACTTTTTGACAGCTTTTTTAATTTCTCAATATTAAAAACAATTTAACAAAAAAAAAATTAATATTAATTTTTTTTGGGTTTTTTGAAATATCACTATTTAACCCAACACCCACACCCAGTTATTTTGGTCATCCAATTTCTTCACTGCTGGCTAAAGAAGAAGAACCAGCTCCTACAAATTGCTCATACAACGCCTCTATTTCTCTCGAAAAACCATTAAGCCTGAATGGCAGGAATAATGGATCATAGGCCAAAAAAATAGCAAAAGGGTCTCAAAGAAAACAAGCGGGCCCAAAAGAGCCCAGAGAAAAAAGTAGTAAACCCATGAGCATTATGAGAAATAGAAAGCAAGTAAGGATGGGCCAAAGAGGCCTAAAGTAATGAATTAAGTGAGTAAGGGATTGGTGGAAAAGCCCATAAACCCCAAAAGTAAATGATATGGTAATTTGGGCCGGGGAAGTCCAAAAGATTTAGCAAAAACCCATGGGAATGAAGAATTGGAATGGACCGAGGATGCCCAAGGAAATGAAATGGGCCAAAGAAGCCTAGAACAGTATGAATACTAGCCCAATGATAATACCGGACCACTGAAATTAAGCAAAAGGAAAACATACAACAGACCCAAAAGAGGCCTAGCAAGCACGAGTCAAATAATAGCATGGCAAGAGTAATAGAATGGCATGGTAGAAGTGCTAACCTACTTGCAAAAGGGGTAAAGAATGGATTAGAGAAGGAAAAGCCCACAATCAAGAAAGGCTCAGCCCAGGAGGGAAGTAAGACACAAAGAACGAAAGCTCAGAGACTTATTCACTCCACAAGAGGTCAAAAACGAGCAGCAGAATGTGCAGACAGCCTTCAGGTTATGGCAAACGCATGAATAGCAGACAAGCTATGGACACACATGAAAGTGGAGCACGCACGAGGCTCAGGCACCACCAACTTGTACCCAGCCAATACAGAAGTGGTGGGCCATGGGTTAGAGATAAGAGAAGGTATAGTCTGGCGGTGGAGAGAACGGAAGAGCCTATTCTAGGGTTCCTACTCAAATTCTTTTGAGGGAAATGTCTTGCAGGGATGACATACCACCCAAAAAAGGAAAAAATGAGTTGGAATCATCAAGTGCATGCCATGAGGGATAGTGAAAGAGAATGCCCATTCTTATCCAGATGGGAATGCCACAATGAACAAGCAAACAAAATAAGACTTTTTGTTTGGAAATGGGATGTGGCATTGTTAGCACAGGTAAGTGGTGGTGGTTGGGCAGCTGACAGACCAGTAGGTGGTCTAGGAAGGACACCCACACCAAGACAAAAGGGGCCCAGCCGTACACAGTAGGGGATAACATAACAACACCACGAAAAACAACAGAACAGGAAAGTAAAAATAGAGCAGAAAATTTAGAAAGAAAAACAAAGAGTAGGCAAGAGTGTAATAGTAGGCATGTACCAATAGGCTAATCCCTTCTCTACCTCTAAAAGCCTACCCTCTAGAAGGGATTAAGAAATTTGAGGATAAGCCATTTAGGCTCATTCTTTCAAAGTGGGTAATTTCTGTGGCAGGATCTTCCTGTGAGATTGCCCACATTGAAGAGTGGTTCCCTTCTTGGACCTAACTTCGTAAGGAAGTCAAGTATGACAGACTGACCATTCTTCCTTTCATTTTATTGATTAAGCATTGGTGTTATTTCCATTTCTTTATTATTACCATCTTATTTATAGTGCATTTATATTGCTGTATTATCTCCTTCTTTACTAAATTCACGATTTGGTATTTCCTGTTTTTTGGCTGACAGTAAGCATTTTCCTTTTGTTGTTGTTATATTATACCTGCTGTCATAACTCCTTTGTAATAGTTTCCTCTGCCATGGGCATGTGACCAAAGTTTTAGCAAAGGGGCTTTAGTTTGTGCACAAGCCAGCTTGAGGTGTGTTACAGTCAAGCCAGGCCTGACTCTTCTACCCAAAACCATTGGGTCATAGCATGGCAGGAGGAAATCCAACCTGCAATTGCAAAAAAGGCCCACCACAATCTCCAAACTAATTTGGAAAGAAACTTTGTCCCACCTATGATAAGTTGACATCTTTGTTATAATAATTTGTATTATCCTCATAAAAACTATTTTATAATCGGGAAGTCTTAAGTGAAAACTACTAATATAATTGAGAATAACAATAAATTATTTGATTTTCTTAAATTTATACTTAAATTTGTCAATACAATATGTCTGTTTGGAAACAAATTATCTAATTTTTTACTGAAAACGTTTTGTTAAAAGTATTGTAAATAAAAGGTAAAAGTTAAATAAAGTAAGTAGATGACTCACGTGAGACCTGCAAAATTAGTAGGAAAAATAAGCAAAAATTAAATTAAAAAAAGTAAGTAACTCATGTGGGACCTGCAAATAATAGCAAAATAGGCAATAAGCTGGCTTAAAATCCAATTCCAAAAAAGTACTAAAAGTGGTCAAGTGTTGCCAACAATTTTGTAATTCAATTGACATTTTTTGTTATTTCCAACAAAAATCTGCCCTACTTATTGTCACATTAAATTCTTGCAATCAACCCTTTTACAAACAAATCATACCCAAATAAATTATTAAAAACAATCAACTCAAAATTCCTTATTTCCAATCTATTACTACCTATCATTATAGTTGTACTCATAAGCACAAGAAAGTATCTCACGTGCCTACACAAATTGGTGTAAAGAGTAAATTTTGTATATGAAACAGTAATAAAAATAAAATAATAAAATTTATTGTGAAATTTGGAATTTATGATATAGAAAAAATTAAAAAACAATTAAAGTCTTTAAAATTTACAATAAAAAATGGCAATACAACTTTAATCAAACTAGTATTTTAACTTGTTAAAATTATGAAAATAGAATTTCACTTTGTTGAGGACCAAAATTTGACAAGAAAGCCTATTCCATGAAAAGTAAAGAAAGATCACGGGCCTTGACAAAAGAAGGTCCAACTCGTGAAGTTAAGAAGGACCATGGAGGCCGAAAGGTCCAAAAAGAAGGAAAAAGAAAGGAAAAAAAAGTAAAAAAGAAGAGGACCCAGACTTAGGCCATGAGTGGGATCTCCACCACCCAAGAAGCGGATCCTTTGAGGGAAAGCCTAGGAGATCTTGAGAAGGACATGGACAGCTTAGAAGATCCTGAAAAGGACGTGGGCGACACAGAAGATAGAACAAGGCACTCACAGGTATCCTTGAAAAAAGGAAAGATTCGTTAGATGTCCTGTTGAAATCAAGAAGCAGAGAGAAGTGAAAAGGACGAGTGGTATCCTCAGGTTTAGTACTTGACATAGGAATCGAGGGATCTCGGTTAACACAGAAGACATGCAACAAAGGGGAGGATGATCAGAGGCTTTCCAAGTTCACCCATTGCAAGGAGGAATCTATGCCATTTTTGGGGAAAAAGGCCAAACTAAGAAGAGTTAACATCAAGGGCCTAGAACCTCGACGTGTCCTTTTAAAGCCTTGAGAAGAAAACCTTGGCTGACACATGGAAAAGCTAAGGTGTATGTTCAGATTCTCAGCAAAAGTCATTAAATATCCAGCAAACAAGATATCATCTTTGTAACCCATGGTCCAAACCCATAGGATCCCGAGTTGGTAGTTAAGGGAGAAGTGGTTTGGTTGGTAGGGGAGTGATTTTTGGTGAAAGGAGGATCTTGAAAATTTTCCTTGGTTAGTGTATTTGCTTGGAATGCATGAATCAATGGAAAACTCAGTTCCTCCATGTGCATGACATCTCCCCACAATTTTCTCTCAATTGTCATTTTCAATCAAAGTTGTCACTCATTGCATTGATATCCCACCTACTCCTTTGACTTTCCAAGAAGGCATCTTCCATTTGTAGCTAAAGCCAAATACTTCTTTTGAGTTATAATTGTCAAACTAAACTAAAACTCTGCCCAAGGAACTTCTTCAGATTCTATCAAAGGACATGGTTTTACCCAGCAGATCGAGGAGATCCTCAGTTGGGGTATCAGACCATATCCACTATAAAAGGAACACCAAAGCATAACAAAGGGGTCAGTTTAGGGAAAAGGGAGAGAGTTCCAGAGATTCAAACTAATAATTTTGAGAATTCTAAGAATTCAGCAAGGGAGAGGGAAGAAAGAAAGAATAAAATAAGAGAGCCAAGGAAGAGGATTTCGTCCCATATCCTTGAAACCCTTCAAAATATCACTTAGACTTCAAAGAAACATGTACAAAAACATGCACATATCAAATATCACTCTCTCCCGCAAAATCCTCCTCACCTGACTATCTTGGAAGGAAATGTTCAAATAAAGCTACTTGGACTTGAGTTTCAAATCCCACAAGTTTTGTGTCAAGGCACTAAGTCTGTGAGAATTTGGGCCAGGATCTTCGTCGTTGACCCATTTTCATGAAGTTCATTCATATATATATATATATATATATATATATATGTGTGTGTGTGTGTGTGTGTTTTAGAATGTATATCCTAACCTATAGAACTAACAATTACTTGAGAATATTTGTATTGTATAGTTCTTACGCAAGACCTACAAAGGTAAAGGGAAATGAAAAAATCCAGTAAACATGGAAAAAGATCCCGTGGCCAGGGAACCAGCATTTCGGGCCTTGCTTGATTTTGGCCTGGGAACCAGCGTTTCATACTTATTTAAAAAAAATATATATATATATATATATCGCAGGTGCATGCTATTGGCTGTCAGTGGTTTTCTTCAGCACCCCTGGATAATTATTTTTTACTCCAAGCAGATAGCTTCATCAAGAACCTTTTGTGTTTATAAGCAGGTTTGTTTAAAATCACCAATAATAGTCTTGTTCTCACTTCCTCGTTGCTGTCATACTTTGATAATTTCTTTTGATATGATTGACTTTTATAATCAACTTAAAAACTGTGATATTAAGGCTTCTCTTTCTTTCTTTCCATTAAAATTATTATTGAAGGCATGGTGGTTTTGTTTGACACTGAGCTATGTTCAAGGTGGTTGGAAGCATTATAAAGAGAAGTTTACTGTTATGAAAAAAAATCCAGAATTTACATCTAGACAAGCAAGTGACATAGGACAAGGGGGGAACAAATTGTGGTAACTTCAAATTTTTTATTATATTGTTGAATTTATGCTTCTAATACTCAATTTTATATTGGAAAAGCCTTGCAGGTGGAGCAAATGCATAATTCTGGGCTCATAAAAGGGGGCTCACTGGACAATGCCATTGTTTGTAGGTACATACTTCATTTTTGTATGTGTTATAACGGTTTTCTCAACTGGACTGGCAGTGGGCACTGCTCAAAATGATTTGTTTGTGAACAAAACTCGGTATTAAAGGACAAGCAGTCATATAATAAAGCCCTAATAGTTACAATTTGAAAGAATTGGGAGAAACACTGTATGTTCTAATTTTGCTTTCTAAAAAGTCCATGTCAAAAAGCTTTCTTTGAACTAGCTCACTTTAAAGCTTTTTTTTCAGCAAGAATAGAATGATCTAGAGGGAGTGTGCAACCTAGAGAGATGGCCCACCCTGTCCATAGAAAAGCAATTATAGATTAGTTCCTATTTTTAGGGTGAGAATGCAAAATTGCTAAATTTAGGGGTTCTTACAAGTTTGGAAAATACTTCCAATGTTTTCTTCGCCAAAACTCCATAGATGGTGACAACATGTGCTGGTATTAAATTGAACCAGACTAATATAGAACAAATCATTAATATAATATTCCAAATGTTTTTCCTCTTGGATTCAGTTTTGTGTGAGTTAAGTGGGTAGTGCAAGCCCTGAGTGTACCCCCCCCCCCCCCCCCCCAAAAAGAAGTATGTAGGAAATATTTCAGGTTCAAACTAGGAGATAAGAAATTTTACATAGCTATGCAAACCTAAAAAATTAGATTGTCTTTTGTGTTTTCCAAGTTTCATTGCATACTTTATCCTAATCTTCTTCTGCAGTGCCAGCAAAGTTTGGTTGAACCCCCCACTGCGTTTCCCTAACAAACCGTGTCGCCATAAGGTCTTAGATCTTATTGGTGACCTTTCCCTTTTTGCACAGTTTGGCAGTCAAGGGCTTCCAGTGGCACATATAGTGGCATACAAGACATGTGTATTTTACCCAATCCTCCCCCCCCCCCCCCCCCCCCCTTTGGTTGTTGATTATTGATTAATTATCAAGAAAGTTCAACTGTGGTCATATGCTTTGCCCTTTAACATGAAAATCAGGATTTGTATTATATTGAAATTGTGGGGACAGGAAAGGAATTGTTCTTGTCCTTTAGGACAGCTTTTTGAAAAAGTGATATGATGCAGGAAGAGCAAAATTTTGAACAAAAAAACACTTTGCAAAGTATCACCCATTCTGCTTTTTGTAAATAGCTTTTAGTTTACCCTTTTGCAAAATTGCCTTTTTGTTTTAGATACCAAGTACCTTTTGGCTTAATAATGAATCATCCAGCTGCCTTTGATTGGCAGCCTAACAAATTCTGATCCCAGTTGCCTGTATTTGGCTTTCATGAGTCCCTCTTTGTCTTTTTGACCACTAGGCTATGTATTGGGCCATAGTTACAGTACTGGCCATCATGTCTTCTTCAAAGTCTTGACTGATAAAACTTTTATGCCTCCTTGTCTTGTTGTGCCTCAAACTAAACCATTTCTTCTTATGGATGCAGCCAGTGGTATCATCTTTGCCAATTTTCTTATGTCGTACTCAATTTTGCTACTTCATAGGCTCCTTACTTCTATATATACTTCTTATCTCTTATCTCTTATTTATCTAATTATTATTATCATGACTCACTTTATATTTTTCTTTATTTGTGGATACCTTTCCTTTGGCTATTTAAAATAATGTTGTGGAGTTCCAACCAGCAAAAAAGGCACAGTTCCCTTGTCATACAATTTGATATGCAATCACATCACTTGAGAATAACCTTCTTTCAGTTCAATGCTTTGAATAAAAGTCCTCAGTTTGACCTGCCCAACCTTGTTTATGAAAATTAAAAATACCTAGAACATTACTAATAGCCATCAGATTTCATTACCCTTGAGTTGCTCCTCCATTTACTAATTTATGTTTTACATACTGTCACAAACTTATGAAAAAAAAATGCGCATCATGGGGACACTAGAGGGCAATGATCTCATCCATGGAGAGGATTAGTTTAATGATTGGTTTGCATTGGGGGTCTTCGATCTTTTTCTTTAACAAGTAGAATCTAGAGATCATGAGGTTGATCAGTAAGATTTTCCTTCACCCAGTACCTACTTTGGTGGTGCTTATCTCTGTAACCAATTGCAGCATTTGGTTTTAGTATGGAGCCATAACATATCTATGATCTATCTAATTATTTCTGGATGAATTAGTTTTGAGGGGAAAAAAAAAGAACAGAAAAGAGAAAAAAGATTTTATGCGACAAAACAAAAAAGGAAAAAGAAAATAAAAGGTAGAATGAGTGACTGGATCTCTATGATTTAATTGTGGTTGATCACTAACAAGATTTGATTTATAGTTCTCATCTGGAAATGTATTTCTTAGTCATTATGAATATAAGAACTATGTAGTATTTGATTGATCTCTGAAATATATACTTGTTACGGCCACAAACCAGGCATCGAATCCAGCAAGCATCTATGCTGATGGCACTGTGGATAGAAGTGTTATCTTTACTAACTCAACCCCTCATTTTCTCAACTAACAGAAAAAGAACGCACTAGAAAATAGAAGTAGCTTTAACAGTTCAATAAAGCACATTTGCTTGCATAAATGGCCATTTGATTTCCCCAACGTTTTCATTCTGCACAAGCTTTGGCACCATCTGTTGAAATCCAATTCTTCCTGTTTCAAGTTTAGATGATTGTATATTGTCTGAAAGCTCATGGAAAAAAAAGTGTTGATTAATTTTATGCAAGTTTATTTTACTCTCAAATTTTCGTTGTGCTTATGAGACAATGATTACAAGACACTTAAGTGGGTTATGACTTTTTGCATTTGATGCAGGGTGGCCATGCACTACATACTGATATGGTACGTCAGCTATCATACAATCAATAGAAGATTTGAAAGAATAACATTGATATCATTACTACCCAAATGGCAAGGATCTTGGCTTACTGAGGGCAGATGTTGGAAACGTGCATGTCCTTTGATGTGTAACATTATCTTTGTAATCTAGCACACTGTCAACTTGTCAAGGATCTAATTCACGTCTTTCACCTCCTCTTTTAATATGCACATAAAACCGATGACAAATATAATTGTTAATGAGTATCTAAACATTTTCTGATAGATTTGGTTGTCCCATAAAAATGGAACAGTTATGATTATGTTTTCAATAGAATTTAGGGGCTAGAATTTGTGATGTGAATATTTATTTAAAATGATGATGATGATGAACAAACCAGTACTAGAAATTAATCATTTGATAACACCAAAATTTGATTTTTATCGTTTGGAGGAGTAATTTTTCCAGATCTTTTACACTGGCCCCACAAACCATTTAGTTTAGAAACCAAAGAATAAGGTAAAAAAATTGATTGTTATCGTTTGGAGGAGTAATTGAATTGTTCACCAAAGAATAAGGTAAAAAACTATATGCCATGAGAGGAGATAACGTTATCTTTGGTTAATTTATAAGTGAGACTACCAAATAAGATGTTGAAGTTTGCCTCTTTTGAATGTTATACTTCCAGAGTGGACATGTTGCATTCATCTAATCCCTCCTAGGCTTGGCCTTGCTTGATTGTAGGCTTTTCCTTTTCTAATCCATTTTTTACTCCTTTTGCGAGTAGGTTAGCACTTCTACCATACCATTCTGTTACTCCTACCATGCTATTATTTGACTCGTGTTTGCTGGGTCTCTTTTGGACTTGCTATATGTTTTCCCTTTGCTTAATTCTAGTGGCCCGATATTATCATTAGGTTAGTATTCATGCTATTCTGGCCTTCCTTGGCCCGTCTCATCGCTTCCAAGTTTCCTTGGGCATCCTCAACCCATTTCATTTCCTTGGGTATCCTCGACCTATTCCAATTCTTCCTTCCCATAGGCTTTTGCTAATTCTTTTGGCATTTCCCGGCCCAAATTACCATATCCTTTACTTTTGGGGTTTATGGGCTTTTCCACAAACCCCTTACTCACTTAATTCATTACTTTGAACCTCTTTGGCCCATCCTTGTTTGCTTTCTATTTTTATAATGCCCATGGGTTTATTACTTCTTTCTCTAGGTTCCTTTGGGCTCACTTGCTTTCTTTGAGATCCTTTTGTTATTTCTTAGGCCTATGATCCATTATTCCTACTATTCAAGTTTAATAGTTTTTCTTCTCAATTTACTAACTCTTTCCCTCCTATATTGTTGGGTCTCCTTGCCAAAGTGGACATCAACAGAGATAAAGCCATCAATCTCCTTCTATATCTTTTTATCAATATAAAATTTGAAAATCTATCCGTTGAATTATATATAATTTATGTTCTTAACATGCATGTCAAAATTTTTTGAAATTGGATGTTATTTACTAATTGATTAATAAACTTATTTTTTTATACATAATTTTATATCACAAAAACTTGAAATTTAAACATTTGATTGATGACATAATTATTAATCTTTTATCTTTTTATAATTTTGCAAGTATGAAGGATATAATAATAATATGTAATGTAACAAACAGATTTTCAAAATTCACATTTAATAAAAAGATACCGACAAAGTTTGAAAGGTTGATAGGTCAAAATAAAATAAAATAAAATATTTTGGGATCCAACTTAATTCAAAATAAGGGTGTCGTGAAAATAATCCAATTCAACTAAAAAAAATTGTAGAGGAAATTTTATTTTGGGTTCGAGTTCCTACAATCTCTACTAGTGAGTAGATTGGTGCGTATCTCCCTCAGTGTTGCTCAGGGCGCATAAGGAGTTGCCTCCATTCCCCTCAGCTATCTTATTTACCAAAAAAAAAAAAAAATATGTGACATTTCATTTCGTAATGTCCCTCAAGGGTCTCAACTTTCTCGTTAAAAAATACGAGTCGGGTTGAGTTGAGCCGGACCGTCCAATCCGGTTGTTTTAAAAAGTAGCTTTATTTGCCCGCCACTCGCCAGTGAATAATAAACCCTCCCCAAAACCCTATTATTTTCGATCCCTCACAGCACTACTCGCTCCCTTTTTCTCTCTCAATTTGAATTTCGCTCTTCAATTCAATATTTTCCCTCTTCTGAAACTCCATTCATGCTCTCAATTTCAAAACCCTAGAAAAATTTTCAGTACTCCGAGAACGATTTCTTCGACTCCTACTTCTGCTTCGATTCTAGGGTTTCGGACGACGAGATGGCGCGTGAAGAAGAGATTGTCATGCGCGATGTCACCAATGCCGGTCTCGTCGTCAGCGACCGCATTGGCCGAGAAGTTGCGTCGCAGCTCGACCTTGAAGAAGCCCTAGAAGCTTCCAGATACGCCAGCCACCCTTATACAACTCATCCCAGAGAGGTTATTTAATTTCAATTATAATTTTTTTTTTTTTACTTGTTTAGAAGTTTGAATTCTATGAATGAATTTTTGTATTGTGTTATTGGAATATTAGCTGGACTAGAAGCTTTTTGGGTTGGTATAGTAAAAACAGGACACTTCAATTAGGGAAGTAATATAGAGTATGGCTTCGGATATAATAAAAATGGTGGAAAAGAATAATTTTGGCCGACCATGACTAATCTATTGAGGATCCTTACCCGGGCCCAAAAATTAGACACTTAAGGTTGGGTTGTTGGTGGTATTTTATTAGTGAAGTATTTATTTAGGATCCATACCCGGCCCCAAAAATTAGGACTAGTTCTTCGTTTTTATGTGTCCCTCACCAATTCAGTTGGTGAAAGTAGCTTTTACATGTTTTGGTGGAATGGGTTTCATTCAGTGGAGGTGCCCTGCAGGGGGGGGGGGGGGGTGTTATCAATAGAAAGAATTATGTTGTTGAAGTTTTTTAATTTGCAACAAAAAGGAGATTATACTATAGGATCAATGCAATGTAGTAGTTTGATGTTTTTGGAGGTCATTTTGGGAGAGAAAATGCTTGTGTTAAACTTTATTTAAAGACTTCCTAAATTGGGTTGATTATCTTTGACAGAATTGTGAGCTGTCATTTCTCTTATAATGCTTTTCTCATATGGTTGTTTGTGATTAATGTAGTTTTGGAGCTAATTTGTTTGGTTGTTAGTTCATGTGTATTTATTCTTATTGTCCATTTTGATTATTTAGGGTTGACAAGAAATATGTTTACAGTTAACCAAAAAAAAAAAGATAAATATGTTTGTGTGCTACTCATTTTTTTAGCGATTCATGATGATTAAATCAAACTTGCTCTTGCTTCATTTTAAAATACCTACAAAGAGTAGCCTTAAAGGTTAAAAGACGAAATGTTCTAGAAAATTTAAAGAACTAATTAAGACTGAGACAAAAAGCATCAACACAAAACTTGCCTTGAATTCCCTTATGGTTTGTCTGCATGGAACAATTTGAGGGGAAAAAAAATTGGATTTCAGTTTTTTGAATAAATAACCTCAATAGGTGGGTTCCAGTTAGTTTAACTGGTAAAATCTCTAATGACTGTATAAGAGATCTGGGGTTCAATCCTCTCCTATACCAAAAATTGATTGATGTTTTGGTTTGATGATAAAGAGCTATTATCAGGAGCAGACGCCATAGGTTGAAATTCTCTAAAAAAAAAACCTCAATAGACTGTAAAGAAGGCTCCCCCCCCCCCCCCCTCCCTTTTTTTTTTCTTTTTCTAATGATAGAATTGAGGAGATAGATTAATGCATTGGTCATAAAGAGTGAGTTGATCCAAGTTGAGGGAATTATAAAAAGGTAGAGGAAGACCAAAATAACATTAGTAGAAGTATTTTAAAATGACTTATCACTTAAGGAAGTAAAGAGAATATGACTTTAGATAGAATAGAATGGAAGAAAAGAATACATGTGGTTGACCCTAACTAATATGTTGATAATCCATAGCCGACCCCAAAATTTTGGGATTAAGGCTTGTTGTTGTTGTTGTTTCTATTGATAGAATTCATGGATGGATTTAAGCTTTCTTAATATGAGAACTTGAAATGATTAGGTATATGTTCTCAAAGCTCAATTATATTGTATTGTTAAATTTTATATTAAGAAATTTATTTTAGCAATTGTTATCCACATCCCATGATTTTAAATCCTCAAAAGTTCAAATGCAGCCTTAAATATCTGCACAAATCAATAATTTTATCTGAGTTTTTACCTTTATTTAAAAAAAAAGAAAGGAAAAAAAAAGATTTTAGCCATCTACTTTGTACTTGCTGTTAGTGGATGGGCCATAAAGAACAGGCATGTATGTGGTGTATTGGTAGTTTTAAGTATCATTTATTTTCAGCAAAAATACAAAGTAAACTCTTTTTGTCAATTGTCATGTTCATTGTTTAAGTTTCATTTTTTTTTCATTTTAGTGTGCGTTTGGATTGTGTTGGGGATGAAAATTTTTTGTGTTTTCCTGAAAAAATGGTGGGTCTCACGGTACTATTCATGCATTTTTTGGTACTGTTTATGGCCCTACTGTACTTTTTGATACTATTCATAGGCCCCATTGTACTATTTCAACTAACTTTTATCTTTATCTACAGTACTTTCAGTAATAAGTTTTCAGTTTCAGCAAAATAAGCGATATCCAAACACACCTTTAGTTTTTGAAGTACACATTTGTTGCCACTATTAATCCTTTTGTCCAAAATTGTTGTTAACCATTAAAATATACTATATTTTTAAAAACTAGAAAACTATCTTTGTGTGAATCAAAATGAAATTGTATCTGTAATATGTTCTACATATCTCCTCATTTCCCAAAGCTTTCAACATAATCCATGAAGCATGCTGGAAGTGGCCCAAACACAACCACCATCAGGGAGGTCGTTGGCTTGTTGCCACTGAGAATGGAGCCTCCGACTTAACTGATGCAAGAAATCTCTGCCGATGCTTGAGAAGGGACTCCACTTGACTCTCCGTTAACTCTGCCTCTCTGCAGCCGCCTTTATGGCAAAGACGTAGAGAATCTTTCTTATATTTCTCTCTATGTCTCTAGGTATCTTTATTATTTTAGCCCAAGTTCTAAGTGTGAAATTGCACAGTGCAATTATACAAGAATATGGCTATACTTATATTATAGAAAGTTGAAAAACTGCTTGGGCTAGTGGAGGATGGGGTTGATGTGGAGCATAAGTGGGATTGGAAAAACTGGTGGTTTCATAAAAAAAACATAGCCAATTTTGATTGGGTAGAAGTACCATATGACAGTTGACAGTGTTTTACTAGATTGTCACTCACTCTCTTTCTCTCTCTATAGATCCATCATTATGTGTATGTGGATTGAGGTCATATGTATTGGCAATGGGGGCCACTGCTTTTATACAAAAGAATACAAATAATTTTAAATAATTTTTAGTTGATGTTTTTCTTTTCATTAAAAAATTATTATTATTATTATTATTTTTTAAAATTTTAGTTTTAAAATTGAAACTTAGATTTTATATTTTATCCTTTATTTTATATTTTTTTCTCTTAAAGGATATATTATATTCTTTCTTAAAAAATTAAAAAACTATGATGCTAATAAGGCTAATATGCTCGATTGGAGGCATGATGTGCCATTACAGAAAAGGCATGTTGGCAGTTGGGGCAGCTGTATTGGAGCACATTCCTCCTCTGCCCAGAATTTGAATGTATAGCCAATTTATATGTAGGTAAGCTGTGATTTTAAGTAATTTTACTTAGTTGACATAGACAGTGTCTTTTGACTTGTTTTTTTTTAAAAAAAAACTATAGTAGAAATACTAAGTGAAATATTAATGTTACGATGTTCATGCTTGATATGATTCCAAAACCTGCTTGGATGTTTGAACATTTTCTACTCTTGTAGGGTTCTCAAAAATAATTATTCTTGCAATGTTGTTCCTGCCATCAGAAATTAAATTGTCATCATTATTTTGCCTAATATTATTTGATACTCTGGGTATGTGGAAGTAATACAATAGGTAACTTATGGGAAAGGGTGTTGTGTTGAGACTAGTCTGTGTGGGGCAGGATGGATAAGAATAATGCTTCTCAGCACTGACCTCGTCTAAGGTCATATTAACACATTTTCTGGCAAGAAGTTAAATGTTTTCCCCCTTTTTAATATGCAGACAAACTCACACATACATACTTTTTTTTTTTTTGAAGGTCTCAGTATTTGTTTGAAATCTTAATGTATTCCAATCAATTACTGTGTAAGGTTGAGGAGTATTAAATGACTTTCCTCTTTTTGGCAAGATGTGCCAAGAAAAACTTTAGCTGCCCATTTATATGCCAATAATTTTAACCTCAAAATATGAGGATATGGTTTGTGATCTCATTGATTGGAGTAGAATAATTTTTGAGTGTTGGCATTATTGTCAGCATGCAATTGTATTCATTTATTCCTCATGCTTGTTTGCTTGCTCTTTATATTCACAATTTGACATTTAGAGGGTAAAGTACACCTCCGTAGGTATCTCGGATTGTTGGAAATTAATTTCTTACTCTCATCTCCATTTCATTCTAATGTTGGATAAATTCATTGCAGTGGCCTCCTTTGGTTGAGGTGGTGGATACTTGGGAATTGCCTCCCGTACTTATTGAAAGATATAATGCAGCTGGTGGGGAAGGAACTGCTTTATGTGGAATATTTCCCGAGATACGAAGGGCATGGGCCTCAGTAGATAATTCTTTGTTTCTTTGGCGGTTTGACAAGTGGTGAGTGTTTCTTGTTTTTTGATGAAAAATTCATAATTTAATATATTTTTTGAGCTCCCATTCCATGGATATGATGATTATCTGCAACGAGTAATTTGTGGAATACCAAACCTACCAAACTAATTGGCAGGCTGGATATGAAAGTTATTTTAAGAGCACATAACATGGTAGATGACATCTTCTCTGATGGTATTTACTATTCTAAATAGTGCTGTAAAACTAATGAGCTACTTGCAAGTGCCTTAGTCAAAGGCCTGGCTTGTTGTTGAGCCAAACGAGCCAAGCCTAAGCCTTATCCATATGCTTGATTGGTCAAATGAGCCAAACTGGAATATCATATTGCACAACTTGTGAGCTCACAGCCCCAGCTCGTGAACGGTAGCATGTGTGAATAGGGTGATGCCTAGGCATTTATGGATAGATAATGGATTTCTCAAGTTTCTCATTTTCAAGCAATGTGGGACTTAAACATGACAATTTAACATCTTAAAAAATCTAGATGTATTTTTCAATGTATGTATATGTTTGTGAAAGAATATGTTTTAATGCTATATTGCTATGTTTGAATTATTAGTACTGACTTTGGTACTCTAAGAACTCTTGTATGACATTTACAGTGGCTGGCTGCCTAGACTACTAAAAAAGACGTTAATCAGGCTGGTAACCTGTCAAAACCTATAATTGCTAAGTTCATTACAAATGTGAGAACTTAATTATGACAGTTCTTCATTCCATGAGAGTAACATCTTGCTGTATCACAAATCGTATATGTTGAGCATAGGATGAGCTCTGGTCAATGGTCTTTGAAGGGAGGTGAGATGAAGACATGGCCATCCAGTCTTGGGAACATCACCTGAAGGTGATCTGTCCAAATTTTAATGTATAATAGGTGGCACTTGTTACATAGATGAAAAGAAACTGGAATTTTGATGTCGAATTGATATTCACTGTTGGGAATTAAGATTTTCAATTATCAGTGACATGTTAATTTAGAACATTGATTTTGTCCTGTCTGAGCCTAGGTTTGACCTCTTGAGTTTGGCTTGGACAAAGGTTCTGATATTATTCTTTTTGCTTGGATTTGAGTTGTCCAAGCCTTTTTTACATATTTGAAATTGGACATTAATGAAATATTTTTGTGAACATATCTACTATTATGTGTGTATGTATTTTTTAAATGGGACACCTACCTATCAAAAAAATATTATTTAAGTGGGTCATACCCTGGAAAAGATTGGTACCATCTTGTTAGTTTCATTTGTCTATATACTTGGCCCTCCATTTTTATTGTCTTTTTTTAAGTTCTTCAGTCGCCTTCTTATACTCTCGTAAAACTTGTTGATCCTTTCAGTTCCCTCCTCACTCCCTTTCCTTTTTTTATTTTTATTTTTTTATAATTGATTTAGCCTTGAGCCTGTTAAACTGCTAAGGATACATCAAACATGCCTGTGATGGTTATGAGAGAATGATACATTGTATACTATTATTGAGAATCATTAAACATTTTAAATCAGAGTTCTGTTGTAATCAATTTTTGAAATATAATTCAACTGTTTTCTACTATTTTCTAACGTTCTCTCTTGTTTAGGGATGGTCAATGTCCTGAATACTGTGGGGAGGAACAAGCTATATGTGCTGTCGGTCTTGCCAAATCTAAACCTGGTGTTTTTGTTGAAGCTATCCAATATCTTTTAATTTTAGCAACACCTGTTGAGGTAGTTACAGTTTCTCATCTCTTTTTGTATCCATCCTCCCAATAATTTAAATTCCAAACGTGGAAAGCCTTCTTGAGTTACGCTTGTAGTTATGTGCTTGCTTGTAATTGACTAGCTTTCTATGATATTGAGATGCTTTTGTTGTGCCAGTCACAATAATAGCTCCTGGGAGTTGATTTCATATCATACCATTTCCTATTTTCTTTTCCTGCAAAGATTTCTTTCTTTTTTGAGTGTATGTTTGCTGAACAACTGACCAAAGAAAAAAAGAGATTGATTAAAGAAAGATCCATATGAATTTTTTTTTTAACTTCGAACTCTATTCTTAGAAGAACTACTCCATATCTTTTATATATATATATATATATATATATATATATATATATTTATATATATATATTTTTTATTTATGTTAATGTCTAGAAGTTAAAATTTCTTGATGCCTAACTATTATTTTATCTCACAAAATATTTACCATGCTTCCTTTCATCTTTTGAGGATTATTTTCTTTTCCAAGATTTGAATTGACCTATTGCAAGCCTACCTTGTTCCTTTACAACCTCAATGTAATATATTCTTCCAATGAGCTTTAGCTCAACTTGCACTTCTCCTTGGAAGAATGAGATTGATGGTGTGGTTTCGGGTTCATTGCCCATGGGATGTGTGTGTAACTTACCAATCATAAAAAGAGAAAAAATTGTCCTAATACTTCTTTTCTAGGTTGACTACTTTCTTTTTCTTAACAGTCTCTACTTGTTATTAGTTAATTCTTGTAGGAGTATGTTGCTCTAGAGGGGGTGATGGTACAGATCCATTCGCAGAGGTTTCATTACAGCCTTTGCCAGAGTACACAATACCATCTGATGGAGTCACCATGACTTGTATTACATGTACTGATAA
Source organism: Quercus robur (assembly GCF_932294415.1). Taxonomy (NCBI): domain Eukaryota; kingdom Viridiplantae; phylum Streptophyta; class Magnoliopsida; order Fagales; family Fagaceae; genus Quercus; species Quercus robur. The sequence continues at coordinate 28,660,425 of NC_065536.1, read as the reverse complement.
GGGTCGTATTTTCCTGGCTGGGCGTGATGGCCACATTTATGAGTTGCATTACACAACTGGTTCAGGCTGGCAAAAGCGTTGCCGTAAAGTCTGCCTTACTGCTGGTTTAGGAAGTGTCATTTCAAGGTATGTTCTGTATTTAATGCTTTATAATTGTAGATGGTCATGGTCCCTTGTCATTGTTCCTGATGATTCTAAGTGTCTAGAAACATACAATTTATTGACTCGATCCAGTGTTGAAATTTGAAATTTTCTTTGCAAATGCTCTATATTAACATAAACACACCTTGGTTTTCAGATGGGTTGTGCCAAATGTATTTAAGTTTGGAGCTGTTGACCCCATTGTCGAAATGGTTTTTGATAATGAAAGAGAAATTTTATATGCACGTACTGAAGAGATGAAACTTCAGGTTTTTGTTGTGGGGCCAAATGGTGATGGTCCACTCAAGAAAGTTACAGAAGAAAAGAATCTGATCAATCAGAGGGATGCACATTATGGAGGTAGACAATCAACTGGACCGAGGGCTGCAAATCGGGTGACAAAACCATCAATTGTCTGCATTTCACCTCTATCTGTGCTGGAATCAAAGTGGCTACACCTTGTTGCTGTTTTGTCTGATGGAAGAAGGATGTACCTTTCCACTTCTTCATCTAGTGGAAACTTGGGTGGATTTAATTCAAACCATCATAAACCTAGCTGTTTGAAAGTTGTGACAACCAGGCCTTCTCCACCTTTGGGGGTCAGCAGTGGACTTGCTTTTGGATCTCTTGCAGGTAGGTCTCAGAACGAGGATCTCTCACTGAAGGTTGAGACATCATATTATTCTGCTGGAACTTTTCTCCTTTCTGATTCGTCACCAGCTACCACGTCTTCTCTTCTCATTGTGAGCAGAGATTCAAGCACACAATCATCTCTATCAGGTAGTCTAGGGACAAGTACAAGGAGTTCTCGTGCATTACGGGAATCTGTATCTTCTCTACCAGTTGAAGGCCGCATGCTTTTTGTGGCAGATGTCTTACCCTTGCCAGATACTGCCGCTACTGTGCAGTCTATATATTCAGAACTTGAATTTGGAGGTTTTGGGAACTCAGAGGAGTCTTGTGAAAAAGCATCTGGAAAACTTTGGGCCAGAGGTGACCTTTCAACTCAACATATATTGCCAAGGAGGAGAATTATCATTTTCAGTACCATGGGCATGATGGAATTAGTTTTCAATAGGCCTGTGGACATTTTAAGGAGGTTGTTAGAGTCCAACTCACCAAGGTCAATTCTAGAAGATTTCTTCAATCGTTTTGGAGCTGGCGAGGCAGCTGCAATGTGTTTAATGCTTGCTGCAAGGATAGTCCATTCTGAAAACCTTATCAGCAATGTTGTTTCTGAGAAGGCAGCTGAAGCTTTTGAGGATCCAAGAGTTGTTGGAATGCCACAACTTGAAGGTAGTAGTGCATTGTCAAACACTAGAACGGCTGCTGGGGGGTTTAGCATGGGTCAGGTTGTTCAGGAGGCTGAGCCTGTGTTTTCAGGTGCACATGAAGGGCTCTGCTTGTGCTCATCAAGGCTGCTTTTTCCTCTCTGGGAACTTCCTGTCATGGTTGTAAAAGGTGGTTTAGGTTCGACTGATGCTTTTTCTGAAAATGGGGTAGTCGTATGCAGACTTTCTGTCGGGGCTATGCAAGTCGTAGAGAGCAAGATTCGCTCTTTAGAGAAGTTTCTAAGGTCTAGAAGGAACCAGAGGAGGGGGCTTTATGGCTGTGTAGCTGGTTTAGGAGACTTGACTGGCTCTATTCTTTATGGAACTGGTTCCGAATTAGGTGCTGATGACCGGAGTATGGTGAGAAACTTGTTTGGTTCTTATTCACGAAATGTTGATTCTAGTGGAGGTGGGACTACTAATAAAAGACAAAGATTACCGTATAATCCTGCAGAATTGGCTGCCATGGAGGTAGGTTAAAATTGCTAATGCAGGCATGGATGTCTAAACTTGTCATCTCATTTTCTGACTCTTTGGTTTGTTTTGCTACAGGTGAGGGCAATGGAATGTATTAGGCAGTTGCTTCTTAGATCTGGTGAAGCCCTGTTCTTACTCCAACTTCTCTCTCAGCATCATGTGACACGCTTAGTTCAGGGATTTGATGCAAATCTACGTCAGGCATTAGTTCAATTGACATTCCATCAATTTGTTTGCTCTGAGGAGGGTGACCGCCTTGCCACGAGGCTTATATCTGCTCTAATGGAGGTAACGCAAGTTCATATCAAACCTGTGAGGAAGGTCCACTTAAACAAGTTCTAATGTTAATTGACATCATCTTTTTAGATATGTTTAGTGTCTAATTTTGGTTTTTATATGACATTTCTATCTTCAAATTTGAATCATCCTTCTTAATTTGTCACCATTCATTGCTCCAGTATTATACTGGTCCTGATGGCAGGGGGACAGTAGATGATATTAGTGCAAAATTAAGGGAAGGTTGTCCAAGCTATTACAAGGAGCCTGATTATAAGTTTTTCTTAGCTGTGGAATGTCTTGAGAGAGCAGCTATAACTCCAGATGCTGAGGAAAAAGAGAATCTTGCCAGAGAGGCCTTCAATTACTTAAGTAAAGTTCCAGAGTCTGCTGATCTACGAACTGTCTGCAAACGGTTTGAGGATTTAAGGTCAGTTGATTATTCAAGCTGAGAGCTAAGCCAGAGTTCTTTGATTGCTTAAGTTCTAATTAGATTATGTAAACAACCTAATATTTAGAGGGGGCTTTGCAGATTTTATGAAGCTGTAGTCCGCTTACCTTTGCAGAAGGCACAGGCTCTTGACCCTGCAGGTGATGCTTACAATGAGCAAATTGATGCAGCTACTCGAGAACATGCTCTTGCTCAGCGTGAACAGTGCTATGAGATAATTATCAGTGCTTTGCGTTCTCTGAAAGGTGATACTTCACAAAGGGAATTTGGATCTCCTGTTAGGCCTGCTACTGCTACATCATTCCTTGATCAGTCCTCTCGGAAGAAATATATTTGCCAGATTGTTCAACTTGGTGTTCAATCACCTGACAGAATCTTTCACGAGTACTTGTATCGAGCTATGATTGATTTGGGCCTTGAAAATGAGTTGTTGGAGTATGGAGGTCCTGATTTGGTCCCTTTTCTGCAAAGCGCTGGTCGTGAACCTATACAAGAGGTCTTAATTTTTTATTTTTTATTTTTTTGCGTGCATGTTTTGTTTGTTTTGGATCTGATCTAAAAGTACTGGTTGTTGCTGATTATCTTATATATGTTTTATAATTTTGATTGCATATGCATTTTGCAATCAGGTTAGTTTTTCTCTGAAGTTTTCAGTATGTACAACAGCATCTTTTGGGGAGCTATTTTCATGTTTCTATCATCTGTCTGGTAGGTTCGAGCTGTTTCTGCTGTGACGTCAGCGACTTCTTTTATGGGTCAATCAGGAGCACCTATCCCATCTAACCGAGCCAAGTATTTTGATCTTTTGGCACGATATTATGTCTTGAAGCGGCAGCATGTGCTTGCAGCTCATATATTGGGAAGATTGGCTGAGAGGCGCTCAACCGATTCAGGGGATGTTCTTACTCTAGAACAGAGGTTGGCAACTTCACTTCATTCTTTTCTATTACCAAGCTTTTGACCTTGTGTTTGATAGAAAAATGTTGCTTCGTTTAATTTTGCAAATTATTTGGGTTAAATCATTTTGGGATCAACCCATAATTTAACGGACCTTTGGCTTTAGTTTACCAGAGACAGAATGCATCTATTTAACCATTCTAAAGAAAGCATATTCAGGTGCCGATAGGTCTAGCTAAAATGGATCTGTTCTTTCTGGTCTTCTTTTTATTTCCTATTTTTCAAACATGTTGTGCATCACAATCCCATGTAACTAGCTGTTGTAGCTTCCTTGGTTTGTTCAATAATCTAGAAACACAAATTATAAAAGCTTTGGTCAATGCCAAATATCCTTTCAAAACTTCCATTTCCTAGGACAGAATAGCTAAGTTAAACAAAACTGTCCCAACTCTCACAGTAAATCCTTTCTACAAAACTCATCCCTTGGTCCCCCACTTGTCATACCATATAATGAATCCTTGTGTAGCAACAACACTTGGATAGTATAATAGTTTTTTTAATAGATCAATTATACTCTGCAATGTTGATAATTGCCGGTTGCTTATTATATTAATTGGGGTTGGGCCGCTTCAACAGACATTATTTAAAGCTTAGTTGGCTTTTGTCCACTTGTACTCAGCCCAATATATGCAGATAAACAAAAAAGTTCATGAGTGGCTATCTGACAAGTTCTTACATTTTGTCAACCTCAGGTGTCGGTACCTTAGCAATGCAGTTCTACAGGCAAAGAATGCAAGTAATAGTAACGGTCTGGTAGGTTCTACTCAAGCTTCTCTTGACAGTGGAATGCTAGATCTGCTTGAAGGGAAGCTTGCTGTTCTTCGGTTTCAGATAAAGATCAAAGAGGAATTGGAGGCTATAGCTTCTAGGTTAGAAGCTTCGCCAGGTGCATCTGAGTCTATGCAAAATGATCCCCCTGAAAACGATTTGACTGCTGATGCCAGTATTGCTAATGCTGTGCGTGAAAAGGCTAAAGAGCTATCTTTAGAATTAAAGAGCATAACTCAACTGTATAATGAATATGCTGTTCCGTTTGAGCTCTGGGAGGTACTCTCTTTTTTGGCTTAAATCAGCTATTGAATTATCAATTGACATTATCTATGCCAAACCTATAAATTCTTTATATTCCTCAATAATTAGCATAATGGAATATTGTTTTCTCAGGTTCTAAGTCTTGCAAAATAACTATTAAAAACATATCTGTGCTGTATTGTACTGTATAAGTAGATAATAATGAGCCAACCTTCTTTTTGTTTGTGTGTGTGTGTTTTATTTATTTTTTTAACTAATAACATATTTAAATTCCCTCACCTTTTTATATTTACAGTCTCAGTTGCACTCTCTTCTGATATTCTGCTAGGCGTTTCATACTTATTTATACATATAATGCAATTTTTTCCATATGGTTCATAGTTATAATATATAATTTACTACTATCTTCAAAGTACTTGCATCTATTTCTCTCCTAGTACTCTCATGATCGCTCTTTTCCTTTATGTTTCATCTTTATCATATCAATATCAGAGCCATCTCATTAGGATTAGTAAAAGATCACCAACCTGCCCTGCTACTATCCCACGTGGGTTTTCCTGCCCTGAAGAGGAGACAGGTCGGGGACGGGACAACCCATGATCTGACCCATGGATAACCTGGCAATTGGTTTTGATTGTTGGGGTCAGTTGCCCATAGGTTTAACTGTTTAGAGGCGAGTCCAAAGGGCTCTTCTTTAGAAAGGCTCCCTACATTTAAAAACCTGGGCATTGTATTGTAAATGCACACTGTTGTATAATAACAAAATTAATTGTTACTATATCTTGATTATGTTTTACAATTCTCTGTTTCATTACAATTTTTTTCTTGCTTTCCTTTTCTGCTTTCAGATATGTCTGGAAATGCTATACTTTGCAAACTACTCAGGTGATGCTGATAGTAGCATTGTAAGAGAAACCTGGGCTAGACTAATTGATCAAGCTCTTTCAACGGGTGGAATTGCTGAAGCGTGTTCTGTACTAAAAAGAGTTGGTTCACACATTTATCCTGGAGATGGAGCTGTTTTATCTTTGGACACTCTCTGTCTTCACCTTGAGAAGGCTGCACTGGTATATTTTTTTACATATCTTTTGGCAGCTTCATCTAATTAATGCTTACTGCAAACAATAGTATATATATATATATATGTTCTTTATTTTGGTAGCATGCTGTGGAAATATTTAACTTTTGCCTTTATGTCTCATCCTAACTTCTCTTGATCAACTTTATATCCTTTGGCAGGAGAGATCAGAATCAGGGGTTGAATCTGTTGGAGACGAAGATGTTCCAAGAGCTCTTCTTGCTGCTTGCAAGGGTGCAACAGAACCTGTGTTGAACACTTACGACCAACTGTTATCAAATGGGGCTATTTTGCCATCTCCAAAGCTCAAGTTACGCCTTCTCCGATCAGTGCTAGTGGTGCTTCGTGAGTGGGCAATGTCTGTATTTGCACAGAGAATTGGTACAAGTGCCACTGGAGCTTCTTTAATATTAGGTGGAACATTCTCACTGGAACAAACAGCTATCATTAACCAAGGAGTTAGAGATAAGATCACAAGTGCAGCTAACAGGTAAACTTCTTGTTATTTTTCCTTTTCCTCTTCATGAATATATTGATTTTTCTTTTCAAGTTGTGACTGAGTTCTTATTATTATCTAGGGAATCATTTAGCTGGCTTGCCTGCATTCCTAGTTGAGGCCTCAATTGACCTTAAATTTTCATGCCACAATTTGAAATTGAAAAAGTTGCTCTACGTTCTCAAAATTTTCAAACTAAGTTCAGCTTGCACTTTTTGTCTGATTACCTATTAGATAATTGTAAAATTCTTCCCATTGCTGATGGCATTTCTTTTATTCGTACTGTGTTGATATTCTATTCCTTATATGATGGAGCTATTTAATTACTGTGGGTAAACTATAAAATATATTTATCCAGAATGATTAATTGGTGTGGGTGAGCTATTAAATTCCAGTCATAGTATGACTGGAAAAGCATTGACTTTGCATGTGGATGCCATTTTTCTGTTCCCAGTTACTTATGTTCATTAGACTCATATCCTTTAAATACTTGTTAAAGTAATTCCAAGAAATATGCTTATCATTCTAATTCTTTTGCCAAGGCCGTATATTTTCAACAGAATTGTGTTGGTGTGCAGCATCCCTTTTTGATATGTTTAGTAGGTTTATTTATGAAACTAATAGAATGATTACAGCTAAATTTTGCTGTCATGTCAGCCCCAAATTTTTTCACGTTGGTGAACGAGTTTTTTGATATTATGACTGGCTAAGCTGTATTATTTGTGCTGAGCAGAATAGTTATACAATTTAGAATGAAAATTTATGGCAATGAAGGTAGATGTATGGGCTTTAAAGTAGAAAACTTTAGAGGATGATTTATGTTAAGTTTTCTAATTTGTCATATTTAGTCATATTTTTTCTTAATTGTTCTTGGGAGGGATATTAGGAGTTCTGAATGTGGACCAGGTTGGGTACACTTTGATTGTGCAATGTGATACAGATGGAAATCATAGTTATGGTTTCATTTCAACATTTAGTTTTGGTCTCACTGGATTTGGAATGGCAGGTATATGACTGAGGTCAGGAGGTTGGCCCTTCCGCAGAGTCAGACTGAGGCTGTTTACCGAGGTTTTCGAGAACTAGAAGAATCACTAATAAGTCCTTTTTCTTTTGATCGGTTTTGATTGTTCTTTGTACCTTATTGTATCAATGTTCTCTTGTTACATATTCCTTTTATTTTAATAAAAAAGTGATAAATTTTTCATATTTGGTGTGACAATGTTATATTGTACTTGGCACTTGATTATGCAATTCTGAAAATGATAATTTAAATAGGGAAGAAGAAGAAGAAGAAGAAGAAGCAGCTAGAGATAATATGCTCGGTCTTGCCTTTGCCAAGTGGTTTGTTATAGAAAGAAGGCCTTGGGCACACTTTTATCCTTATATATATATATATATATATATATGGGTAAACTACATATTTGGTCCTTATCCTTTATACCATATTTTAATTTAGTCCCTAATCTTTCAATTGTGTCAATTTGGTCCCTAATCTTTTAATATTGTGTCAATTTAGTCCATGTCGTTATATCTTGGATGAAAATTGCTGACATGATAAATGGCCAAAATAAAATTTTAGTTTATTCTCATATCAACGGAAGCTAATTTTTTATTTTGACTATTATACACATCATCAATTTTCATCCAAAAGATAATGGTAGGGACTAAATTGACATGGTATTGAAAGGTTAAGGACCAAATTGACACAATTGAAAGGTTAGGGACCAAAAACGTAGTTTACCCTATATATATATATATATATATATATATTTATATATATCAATTGGAGAGAGAGAGAGAGAGAGTAAAGTTATTGTGTAGTAGATGCCTGATTGGAATGGATTTCTTAAAAAACTGTTTTTAAACTCTTTTTGAGATAAAGAATTAAAAACTATATCTTGTTTTCAAGATTTAAAAAAAAAAAAGAAAAAAAAGAAAAAAAAAAAGGTTTATAGAGTACCAAAAACCTGTTAGGAGTAACGACAATTGAAAAGAGTATTTTACAACATGAAAATAGGCATTATATTTTTTGAGAAGAAAAATAGACAGTATTTGAATGGAGTATTTTGTGCTAAAAAAAAGAAAAAGAAATCCTGTATGGTAACCCTTCAGTTGGCGTAACGAATCCTTGGTCTCGTGGGAAGACTTGTAGTTGGGGGGCATCTTGAGGCAATGGACATCCCATGACTTTTGTACTAAATATTCAACCACCGTCGATGTCGATGTCGATGTCGATGCTTTCCCATATCTAGAATGTGGAGGATTTGGATTCCTCCTCCGTACAGTTTCATGTGGGACTCTCTTTTTTGAGTTTTGACTTTGTTTAATTAATGTTATCCATTTGGCTCTCAACTTTTCATCTTCTTGTCTCGTTAATGGGGAATTATTAAGCTTCTCTTTGATTGTTAGGTCCCGGGTTGTTAGGACTTAGGTAGGAGGAGGGGTCATTTGTAGTAGAAGGAGCCTTTTGCCTAATAAGGTCTTAATTTTGTTACACTATTTGTAGTATATAATATTATTATAAGTCAATTCTCTCACTTGTTGCTTGTTGCCCAATCATCACAACGTGTGGATTCTTGTTTTGAATGTTGTGGGTGCCTTGTGCAGTAGTGGCATCAGGAGTGAATTAGAATCATATTATATTCATATTATACACACACGGCACCAACTAATGATATAGGTGATTGGTTGTAGCCTTGACCAGTAGTGTGATGTTGTGCCCCCAGTGCTCCAGTGCCAAATTTCTCTCTCTTTAATTTTTAATGAAATTATAAGTTTTTCCAAGTACTGTTTCCCTCTTTCCCTCGAGTGCTTTTCCTTTTATTGATAGTTTGTTGCCAAAGATGGAATCATAGTGATAAATGATTTTTAATGGCTCATAACCATCAACAATTAATTCGGATGTTGTGCATTACTGGCTTCAGGCATGTTCATCACTTGGGCATTGATGATCAGACCAGTTCGTTTATTTGGCTTGTAGTTGTGGCCAGTGGTTCAGGTAATGGAAGGTCCCACATGCTTTGCACAGATTTTCCTTTACTGAAGAAGGTGTCAATCCTAGTGATCGAGCAAAATAAATCTACATCTGCTCAGCACATCCATGCCACAACCCATTCACTTATTTTCATTTATATAGTATAATTTTATAATAATTAGAGTATTGTAATAGGCTTAATGTAAGATATGATAAGTGATAATGCAAGAAATCAGTGAGCTGGTTGTCCAAACCAAGGAGCTCCAAAAGTCTAGTAAGGAAGAAAATGCTCTTAGAGTGTACTGGCGTGATGCCAACCAAAGGCTTTGTGATAATGAAGTCAAAATCTCATTAAAAATCTCCAAGAAGGAGGTTTGGTGTTTATATAGGAGTTTGGAGTAGGTTGCGTTTTCATGATTTTTACCACCTTCCTTATGGGTGAGGCATGTGAAGTTAATGGAGTTGGATACTCGAAGAACATTCGCATATTTAGTGTTCGTGGATTGGTGGGAGGATCTTCAGGAGTGATGCTCAAGCTTAATCTAACTTGCGTGATTAGAGGGTGAATGTTTCAAAGATTCAAATGGTAGAGTCCTATTTGGACGAGTATACGGACAGAAAGACCTGAACGAGTAGCTTTAAGTGTGGACGACACACTGTGAACGAGTGACCTATTTTTCTCCTTATCAATAAGTGTTTTCTTTTAAGAAAATGTCATATGATTATGAAAAATGCCATTTTTTTTTGCACTTAAATATACCATAAGAAATTCAGCCAAAAAAAAAAAAGCACTATAAGAATTATTTGGATTCGAGTTACTTCAAGATATGAGTATTTCTTATTCTAATTACCACCCCAATTTATTGTGATTTAATCACAAAACCATTCAAATCTCTTATAAGTTATAACAATGTATTTTATGAGTGAACAAAACTGTCGTGCGAATGATTGTCATTTTTTAGTTTTTACACCATTATCTTCTTCAATGCACCTTTTTTTTATTTATTATTTTTTATGAATGAAAAATGGGTCTTGTTACATCATCCTGCTTCCTTTAAATAATTTGTTGATATCTTCACCAAAGCATAATTCTCGGGTTACCTTCACTGATTGATTTCCAAACTCAAGTTAGACTTTAATCTAGCATCCTGAATTTGAAAGAATGTTAGAATACTTTTTATTTTTATTTTTATTTTTATAAGTAATGTTAGAATACTTGGATAACAATAGAGATACTGTGGATCATGGTTTTATTTATTTATTTATTTATACTGCTATGGGATATTGTGATTTTAAAATACCATATGCGGTAGTATTTTATCATGTTTATACGTACTGTGATATTATGGATTTTGTTAATTTTTATATTTGATGGGAAGTGATATTAGGGATTTTATTTAATTGAAATTATGTTTCCCTAGTTTGTGTTGAATTTTATAGTAAATATGTATTAAGTTAAGAGTTTCAATTGTGACTAATCATTTTAAAATATAGGTAAAGGTAATTAGCGTTTCTTATACATCATGACATATACATTATTTATAGTTTTTTAAAACCTTGAGTTCAAATATATTATTTTATTTTTTACTATCGCTGTTTCTTGATCAATCTTATCAATGAGATTTTTTTTGACTGAAAAAAAAGGTGTTTAAAATCAGATGAGATGTTCCTATGTGTTGGGTGGAAGCATAAAGTCTGGGATATAGCATTTAGCATGACATGGAAGGGCAAAAGCAAAGTTGGAAATTTTGGGATTTTTTTTTATACAAGATAAAAATTCTACTCTAACCTAATTTAAGTGTATATGTGTATGAAGCTCCCTCCTGGAGACTTGAACCCTGACCATTGCTTCCCACACCCCACACCCCACATCCCATAAGTACTTATACTTATGAAGTGACTATCGCACCAAGAGAATTTTGAGATTTAACCTATTACCTTTCGGATATTTTTTTTAAAGCTTTATTAGGAGGCTTATCCTATACTCTTAATGCTCATTGCTCTATTTGCTAACGCTTACCCTTTATGTCTTATCTATAGACTTTAGTGACTGTCCAAACTTTTTTTTTTTTGAAGCCGACTGTCCAAACTTTTGAATCAAGACAAGTGATACAGAATGTAGTTTTTATTCTTTAAGCACTTCCTTTTATATGGATGTAATGGGTCCCATAATTGATAATTGTCATTTGAGAGTTTTGACTCCTAGTCCTGGCCAAGGAATTTAATATCATCATGACACAAATCTTTCGGTAATTACTGTTTCCCATAAAAGAAAGTGTGAATTGACTTTTCTCAAACCAAACAGCATAGAATTGGAAAAGAAATTGTAATTTTCCTTATTACAATTTCTTTCACTAAACAATTTAATAACAATTGGAAATGGGAAAAAAGAAGGTGATGTTGTGAAGTAAAGAAATAGCAAGATTTTACTCAAAAGAAAAAAAGAAAAAGAAATAGCAAGATAAGATTTCAAAAAAAATCTAGAAATGAGATAATATAATGGTCATCCACACCACATTATAGATTCTTGGATATCTATATATCTCCATATTACAATTGAACTTGCATATTTATAGTGGTTTGAAGAGTTTTTGATAGTGAAACTAAGCTATATGATGGGCAAGAGAGGGTACCAAACTTGATTGGCAAGAGAGGGTGGCAATCTGGATTGGTTTTGAGAAGTGGCACTACACGCGGAAAAATGCCACACACTTATATTCATAACAATCCCTTTTGATGACCACTTACTAAGAATATCTCTTGTTAAACTTTGCTGAGAAAAATCTTAGTGGAAAAATTTTTAGTACAATGTTCTTGTGAAGTGTTTGATAATTGCATTCTTTGAACTTTGGAGTGCTTTAGGAATTTGGACTGCCTCGTTAAGACCTTGTAAAGGAGAATCTTTCAAGAAAAAAAACCTTAGGACACATTTAGTATACTAAACGAAAATTATATTAGGAATAGTAATCTTTATTACTAAGAATATAAAATATTATGATAGAATAACTATTACTATTCATAAATTTGGTTGTTACATATAGAAAGCTCGTAAAAGATTATGTATAAAGAAAATTTATATTTTTGAAAATATATTAATTTTATAACTTATTATATGCACAAAGGATTACAAAAATATATTAATTTTAAGACTTATTATATGCACAAAGGATTACATCAATTTTAAAGAGGAATTGCCATTCTTCAATTTAACGAATAATTATTCATTTGTAATAAATAATTCATGTAATAAAGATGCAACCAAATAACCAAATAACTAAATTACTATTACACATGAATAACTATTCTATTACATGAGCTATTACACTATACCAAACATACTCTTAGTGAAAGGAGAAAGGATTTAATCAACACATCCTTCATAATATGTGCTCACCTTCACAAGTTCATAGGGCTTAACTAATTAGAGGGTACAACCTAGTGAGGTAAATCTAAATTTAGCCTAGCTAGCACATCATAGTAAACAATGATAAGGTCACTACTAATGTGTTTTTTGTTTTTTTCCCCAAAAAAGCGAGATCTTACAATCCACTATACCATTGACCTCCCATAATCCTATATAGGATCCCAACTTTTACAACCTTGATTGCAATACTTCCAAGTTCAACAAATTATAAATTCTTGTTAAGCTATATATGATATATGTAACTCTACGTTCCCGACAGCCCGACTTATCTGTTCTAAGAGATGGATAACCAAACAACCCTAGCCATTAAGCAATGCAAAAATAAGTGAGCATTTGTCTCTTCCTCCTTTTGACAAAAGGAGCACTTCCCTTTGTATTAAGGGTGGCAAAGTAAGCCCGAATCCATTTGCTCACCTAAACCCACCCACTCTAATTAAACCCAAACCCACCCAATTATTAATTGGGTTAAATGGGCATCAACCCAATTAAACCCAATGATTATTGGGTTTTAAATAAAAACTCATTGAACCCCATTTAACCTAAAAACAATATACCCAAATTCAACCCAGCCTTTCCCATAAAAAATAAAATAAAATAAAATAAAAAACCTGCCTATTTCAGTGTTTCTCTTCAAACCTAGCCATCATCTTCTTCTTTCTACTCAAACCCTAGCCTCTCTCTTTCTCTCACTCTCTGTGCTTCTCTTTGAGCACAAAATCCACAACGTCATTTTTAGCTTCCGATCACGAAAAGTCACCAGTAGAGATTTTGACGTGGCAAGTAGCGAGCAAGTGCTTCCTCTAGAGCTAGATGAAGACGACAACGGTTTCTTAGTAGCCGAGAATCCGAGCTTCGGGTTTCCTTTTGTCGATCAGAGAAGACACATTAGCTTCGTTAGAGAAGAGAGGGAGTGGGTAATGGTGCCAAGAAAAAGCATTGACGTTCCGTCAGTAATGGCGCTGCTGCGAAGGTTGGTTTCAATGGTGGCTCCGCTTTTTCTTGTATGGCTGTTGTGATTATGGGTTTGGGGGTGAAATTTAGTATGGCTTTCGTGATTTTTTAGGGCTTTTCTGTATTTTTCTTATTTTTGGTAGATTTCAACTGTTTGGTAGGTGAGAAAGGGTGGGAAAGTATAAGAAATTTGTTTAATATTTTGGTCATTTTTGAAGATTTTAGAGTACTTTGGTCATTTTCACTTTAGTGGCATTTTGGTAATTGGGTGGGTTGGGGTTTATCCATAATAATTGAGTTGGGTTGGATTTGGGTTAGAAGCAATTAGTTAAATGAGTTTTAATGGGTAAATGAGTTTTATATACCTAACCCAATTATGTTCACCCCAAATCCACCCATTTGACACCCCTACTTTGTATTAATCCCTTTCCTTTTAAGAATCCAACCCAGAGGTAATCCCTCTTGAAAGACCTTTCAAATGAATGTCAGAATTTTAATGGGTAGTGAGACTTTCCAAGGGTACTCCAGATTTACTTTTTAACATTTTCCTCAATTCTACACTGAGATTGACAAGTAGATGATACCCTTTTTTTACTCGGTAATCACTCGTATTGGAATAAGGCCACACAGCTACTACTTTTGATTTAGGAATATGGGAAGACAGAATCTTATCCACATATTCCTTCTTAGTTAGGTTTCTAAGTAAGCCACTCTTCAATTCCCTAGTTGAACCATCTCTCAAGATATCCATTAACTTATCCTTCAACTTATTACTCAGGGATTATCCTGTTTCGGAGTGAACCAATATTGATGATTAAGATAAATTCTACTAGCCTGCCCTATCAAGCATCTTCCATGTAAAAGGCTAGGATATTTATTATTAATAATATTCCACCATGTCCAAGAATGGTGAGGTTTTGGTTTGCACTTCTGAATCATCTTGCGGGGGGAAGTATTTAGCTTTGAAGGTTGTGGCTAAAAGTGAATTAGGCTATTAGGTAATTCTCCAATACTGTTTTGCAAGCATGGCAAGGTTAAAAAGACTAAATTTCTTCAAGTCAAGCCCCCTTCTCTTCTTGATCTACATAAGGTCTCACAGTTTATAAAATGCAGTTTTCTAGTGCCTAGCTCATGTTCCCACCAAAAGGAACTCACAATAGCATCCATTTTGCAACATATAGCCTTAAGAACTTTGAAGCATGAGAAGGCGTGGATATATTAGGCCCCGTAAATGGAAGAAGACCTCTAAAATAGAACATTTTATATCTATTTGTCTCATAGTATTACACAAAATAATAATAAAAAAGTAAGGCATCTCGCTTAGAAAGAAAGGGAAAAAAAAGAAAAGAAAAAAGACATCTTTCATTGGCAATAGAATGTCTTATCTATCTATTTTACAATCATCGTAAAAACTTGAATCAAGGCCCAAATATTTAATAAATAAAAATTATTTTTAAAATATTATATTTTTTCCAATATTTAACATTTTATTAATATGTTTCATTATGTTTGAGGGGGCTTAATAGTGTAAAATTTTTAAACTTTCAAAAAATTTACTCTTCCTTTATCTCTCTATAAAAATTATAATTAAAATTTAAAATTTTTGAGATAAATTTATTATTGAAATCTATTATTTAATAACTGAAGTCCAATATTGCTAAGATAGACCGTGGCCATGTAATATATGATATTTATTTGAAGAAATTACACTTTATCATCCTAAACAATATTCCAAATTACATTTTGCATCTTAAATTATTCGAATACATAGTTTGCACCCTAAACTATGACCACCTTGACGTTAGTTTTACTGTTAAATTAGACGACAAAAATATGAAACATGTGACTTACACATGTGTATTGCTTAAATGACACAAACTTATAAGACCAAAAACCCCTCTTTCCAATTATTTAAAAACAAAATTTTCTTTTTCCAGCTCTCTCTCTCTCTCTACATATCAACCCCTTGGCAGTTGGCACCACTATTGCTCCATCACTATGTTAATTGATTATATACTTCTTTTTCCTTTCTTTATCTGATTGCCACTACTACTAGCGTGGCTCACCCAAATTCCTTAACCCAACAAAAACTATGTTAATTTCTTTTATTGATTGCCACTAGTGTGGTTCATTGTGTTAATTTTTTTTCCTTTTTTGTATTATAAAGCAAGTCTGCTTCCTACGCCCTTTTGTTGGCCTTATCAATTCTCTTCCCTGGTATCATTCACACTACCACCTTGAGGACCATGACCAACTATAACAACCTTATAGTGTATACAGACTCAAAACTACCAAATATGATTTTGATTTGAGGATTTAGGGTGGCAGAGATTTTGATTTGGGGAGAGGGGCTAATACTCATAAGAGAGTTGAATTTTTGCCCCAAGAGGGGTGGCCTAGCGGCAAGGATCCTACGTGCATGCGCAATGATCCCTTGTTCGAACCCTAGCAAGTACTAGGGATGGGAGGTGGGAGCACTCATGCGTTGCGCCTTACTGCTAGCTCTCTTGGGGTGTTATGGTGAGGTTTGTGGCACCCCAATCACAATAACTATGATTTAATCCAACATTCCCTAGCGGGGGGTGCCCTTATGGTCACGCCCAAGGGGGTGAGTCACACATGGTCGCCCCCGCCCCCCCCCCCCCTTTTTATTCATATATATATATATATATATATAATTAAAAATTAAAAAAAAAAAAGAGTTGAATTAGGGTGTAAAGTGTTGAATTTGGTCTTTGGTCTTTTAAGTTTGTGCCACTTAAGCACTACACATATGCAAGTCATATGCTTTATATTTCATCTAACTTAATAGTAAAACTAATGTCGGGGTGTAAAGTGTAACAATAGTCATAATTTAGGGTGCAAACTTTGCATTCAAATAGTTTAGGGTACAAAGCGTAATCTGGGGCATAGTTTTAGGGTAGTAAAGAGTAATTTTTCCTGTTTATTTTGATAACGATTGTTTTGTATTAAATTATATAAAGATGTTGAATTCTTTTTCCTAATTCATATATCGCTTATAAAATATTAAGTAACAATATATTCTACATTTGTGTTTAGCCCAAAATGTATTGAGTCGACCCTAGACTAGACCCTTTTTGCAGATCACGAATTTGAGTAAGATTTGAAAGGAATCTATTTGAAGCTAAATTGAGGTATTCAATATAAACGACATCGTTAAAATTTATGAGTTTTTTTAAAATTATATTTTATGTTTAAAATACTTTACATGTGAAAAATCTTCATAGAAATGTGACCGTATTTTGCATAAAAGACATTTAACCTACCAATAACATGGTCAATATTTCATGATTTTGGCATTAAGACAACCAATTCAATTGAAGCTAATTCATGGTTAATTGGTATTATTATAAAGAAACCAATTCAATCAAGGCTAAAGTTATTAAAAAAAAATTCAAATTAATGGGTTTTTTTTTTTTTTTTTTGCAAAGAAATTTTTAACAAATATCACTATTGGGATATTGGAAGAAATTAAGTTGTGATGTGGCTTCCATTTACCAAGATAGTAAAGGAAATTGTGGATACGCATTCCATTATCCACCCTACCACTTAGGACTGAAATTCACAACTTTGATTATAGCTGAAATGAAGTCCTAGCTTAGCCTATCATAGACTATATTCATATTAGGTTTCAATGTTCCAAACTCCGTTTTCCTGTGTTTTTTTTCTTTTTTAGAATTTGATAGATTTCATGGGCTAGAATTAAGTTATTAGTGATAAGCCTACATTAAATAAAAGCATTTAGAAAATGAGTTGATCCATCGGGTTTAAGTACATTAACTAATTTTTTAAAAAATTAACTTATAGATAACATTGCATAAATTGATAGGTCTAAAATGTGATAGGGTATAGGAATTTAAGGATGGGTAAATAAAGAGGTGATTTGAGGATTCATGGAGAACATGTGGAAAATGCTTGCACTATGTTAATGATGGAGCCTTTTACACACTTCAAAATTATGGTAAAATAAGATGGAATATCATCGGGTTTAGTGCTTTCAAAGTTCTTAACTATCTCTTTTTGCGTAATTGGGGTATCCAGTCCTATTATTTGTTGGTCATTTAACTTTGGAGGTGGGATTTTGTTCAGCACGTCGTTCTCCTTGCTTTTCTACTCATGTTTGTATAGTCCATTAAAAAGCTCTCTTAAAGCATTAGCATTGGTGGTACTAAATAAAGCTTTTAATTAAACACCCAAATGGAGGTCTTATTGTAAGTTTTAATTAAATTCTCTTGTTGTAGAATAAAAGATCCATAGTTCAAATCTCGCATACACTGAAAACCTATATGCTTATATTTATTAAACATTATTTTAAGAAAAAAATTTAGTTACAAAATTGGTTATAGTTTACGGCTACAACCTTACTCAATATCTTTTTATTGAAGGTGAATTTTGACAAATCAACCATTAGATTTACAATTTCTTCTTATATCTTCCATACTTGCAAAATTTCTAGAAAATTAAAAATCAATGGCTATATCATCAATAAATTATTTAAATTGCAAGTTTTTGTAATTTAAAATTATGAATAAAATGTAAGTTTATAAATCATATAGTAAATAATATTTTATTGTCACAAAATTTGATATTTGTATTAAAAGTATAAAAAACATGCAATTCAATAGTTAGATTTTTAAAATATGTAGTAATGTTAATTTTTTAAAAGAAAGTTGTAGTATTATGTTATAACCAATTTTGTAGTTGAAGTAAAAAAAATTTAATCAATTTACAAAAAGTTAATCACTTTTTTTTTTTTTTTTTTTTTTTTTTTTTTTCTGATTTGGGTTTTTGGGAGACTTGAGCCTCTCTAGGCATGTACCACGTGCGGCCGTTTGTGATCTAGATTGTACAATGATTGTGCTTTAACAGTAAGTTTATACTTTATAGGTGTCAATGAACAAAAACAAAAGGATTTATACAGTATGCTTGTCATTGTTGATTACGGGAATTTTTTGATAACATTAGTTTCACTTTCCATTTCAAGGTAGCCATAAAAACCAAGATGGGCTCAATGTGCAAATTGGAGCCATTATACACAATTAATTATAGAATATCTTAAAATATTCAAACTTTAACTGCCAAATATGCGGATAACCAATTTTCAACATAAACTTGTTGATAAAAGATGAATATGTATAAGATTAACAAAACAAAAATTGGTTATTTTTCTCTTATTGGATGGGAAATCTGAACATGATATGAATTTTGAAGTTAGAATATTGATGGGAATGACGATGCTACATCAGAGACGAAGATAACACTAATGACGAAGGAAGCATCCTTGACGAAGTCCTTTGGAACAACGAAGAAAGCTATCATCACTGACGAAGGCAGGGAGTCATTCAATGCAGCCAATCAATGACCTGAGCGGTTACGAAATCAACCCAGCAGACCATTGGGAACCTCTTAAAAGTCTCATTACTGGACCAAGGGCGTTACTTGAGAAAGCATTAACCACCCCAACGGCTAGCCCCCAAGGCCGCAGGTATAAAGCTCTCACAGAGTCAACAAAAGGTACGATATATACACATACTGACATCTTGAGAGCATATTCTGATTCTTAATTTCTATTTATCTTTCTAACTTTGGCATCGGAGACGTTGTGGCAGGCACCACACCGGTGACCATCATTAAGCATACTCTCTCGCACTACAAAGGGTTCCATCTGCTCATTCTTGCTGACGATCTTGTGCATCATCAGTCTGGCGCCGTCTGTGGGGACGCTATTTCCAGATTCATATCTGAAAACGTAGTTCCCATCAACCCTCTGCATTCAAATGGAATCCAACTCAGACTCAACAGCCTTGGCCCAGCAAGTCCAGGCCCTCGCAGCCACCATTGAAGAACTCACCAAACAGAACCAGGAAATGAAGTTGCGGCTCCAGCAGGTTCAACAAGCTCAACAGGAAGAGAACCGGTCCAAGGGTAACATGGAGGAAGAAGGGGATAGTCAACGGAGGGAAACCCCCCGAAGACCAGCAACTCCGGACGAACAGAACTCAGATCTTCTTCGAGAAATGAGGAAAGAGATGGATGAACTAAGGAGCGCTATCAAAGAGAAGACGGACCGAAGCGTAGACAAAATGATAAGAGTTACGGATTCGCCATTCACTGCTGTGGTACTTGAATGCCCTGTGCCGTCGAAGTTTCGCCTGCCTCAGTTAGAGCCATTCGACGGACTCAAGGACCCCCAGGATCATCTTAATACCTTTAAGACGACTCTGGGTCTTCAGCAACCACCTGACGAGATATTGTGTCGCTCCTTCCCGACAACTCTCAAAGGAGCTGCAAGAGAATGGTTTACTAAGTTGCCAAACTCGTCCATAGACAATTTCGATCAGCTGAGCAGTGCCTTCCTACGCCACTTCATAGGGGGACAGCGCCCAAGGAGGCCAGTAGATTACTTACTCACCATAAGACAGGGAGAGAAGGAGACTCTGAGGTCATATGTCAAGCGATTCACCAGGGAAACTCTGGAAGTAGACGAAGTTGATGACAAGGTACAGCTGACGACCTTCAAAGCAGGGTTGAGATCCAGAGACCTCGTGGCCTCTCTTGCAAAGAACCCTCCGAAGACGATGGCGGAGATGCTCCTGAAGGCACAAAAGTACATGAACGTGGAAGATGCCCTGGTTGCCATAAAAGATACCGAGAGGCCAGGAGACAAGGTCAAGAGGGAAGATGACCGTAGGGGGCAAAAGCGAGACAGACCAGAACGTCGGAACAATGACGGGAATAGGAGGAATGACGATAAAAATCCTCGGACGGTAAAATTTACTCCCTTGGTTATGCCTGTTGACAAGATTTTCACGCAGATCAAGGACGAGCACTACCTCAAATGGCCCAGGCCATTACACTCATCCCCCAACTTACGTGACAAGAGCAAGTACTGCCGGTTCCATAGAGACCACGGCCACAACACAGAAGAGTGCAGAGACCTGAAGGAGCAAATAGAGGAATTAATACGGAAAGGGAAGTTGCAGAACTATGTAAAGAAAGGGGAATATAGCAAGTTCAGAGACGACAACAGGACCTAGCGTGAATCCTTCACTCGGGATGACGACCATCCGTCACAGCCTCCACGTAAGGTGATCGGGGAGATAAACACGATCACAGGAAGACCATTCTCAGGAGGTTCATTCAGATCACTAAAAAAGGCATACCATAGACAGGTGAACAGCGTCCACACCATGCCTCCGTCCAAGCACCGACGAACATACCAAGACATGTCCTTCACTGAAGGAGACGCCAGGGGAGTAAAGCAGCCCCACAACGATCCCCTGGTCATAGTGCTGAATATAGAAGGGTTCAATACCAAAAGGATCCTTGTTGATAACGGGAGCTCAGCGGATATCATCTACTTCCCGGCCTTCCAGCAGCTGAGATTAGATCCAAAAAGGCTTCGCCCTTTTGACTCTCCACTCGTTAGTTTCAGTGGAGACAGGGTCTACCCCAGGGGTATAGTGACACTGACAGTGACGGCAGGGACCTACCCATTGCAATTAACCAAACAAGTAGACTTCCTGGTGGTAGATTGTCCCTCATCCTACAATGTCATCATTGGGAGACCCACCCTCAACAAGTGGAAGGCGGCAACGTCAACCTACTGTTTAAAGGTGAAGTTCCCAACAAACAACGGCGTGGGTGAAGTTAAAGGTGATCAAGTCCTGGCAAGGGAATGCTATCAGGCCGTACTGGCAGGAAAGGAAAACCACACGTGGACGATTGAAGAAAAAGAGGAAGACGGGATGGAGACCTTGGAAACAGTGGAATTGGTAGAAGGAAATGCAGGTAAAACGACCAAGATAGGGACGACGCTAAGCCCCGAGATGAGAACAAGACTCATAAAGTTCCTTAAAGAGAATCTAGATGTCTTTGCATGGAGTCACGAGGACATGCCAGGCATATCTCCAGAAGTTATCCAACATAGGCTGAATGTGGATCCCAGCAAGAAGCCCGTTCAGCAACGACGAAGAACCTTCGCCCCAGAGCGAGATCAGGAAGTTGCAGAGGAAGTAACCAAACTCTTGACGGCTGGATTCATCCGAGAAGTATATTATCCTGAATGGCTTGCCAACGTTGTCCTGGTAAAGAAAGCAAACGGAAAGTGGAGAATGTATGTAGACTTCACCAATCTGAACAAAGCATGCCCAAATGACAGCTTCCCTCTACCAAGGATAGACCAACTCGTGGACTCCACCGCTGGACACAAGTTACTGACGTTCATGGACGCCTTCTCAGGGTACAACCAGATAAAGATGGCTGAAGAAGACTAGGAGAGGACAGACTTCATCACAAGTTAAGGACTCTACTGTTACAAGGTGATGCCTTTTGGGCTGAAAAATGCTGGAGCTACGTATCAGAGAATGGTAAACAAAATGTTCAGCCAGCAGATTGGCAGGAACATGGAGGTGTACGTGGACGATATGCTCGTCAAGAGCAAGGAAGAGCTCAAACATCTGGACGACTTAGAGGAAACTTTTGCAACCCTCAAAAAACACCAGATGAAGTTGAATCCAAGCAAGTGTGCCTTTGGGGTAGCTTCGGGGAAGTTCTTGAGATTCATGGTGTCCCAAAGAGGAATAGAAGCGAATCCAAAGAAAGTACGAGCTATCATTGACATGGCCTCACCCAAAACCGTCAAGGATGTTCAAAAACTCACAGGAAGAATAGCAGCTTTAAACAGGTTCGTCTCTAGGGCCACAGACAAATGTCTGCCCTTTTTTAAGACACTAAAGCAGGCTTTTGCTTGGACCGACGAGTGCGAAGCGGCGTTCCAAGAGCTGAAGCAATACCTGAGCAGTCCTCCTCTCCTAAGCCCGTCCAAAGAAGGAGAAAACCTATACCTATACCTGGCGGTGTCAGCCTCGGCAGTAAGTGCAACTTTGATTAGAGAAGAGGGCAAGAAGCAACTCCCGGTTTACTACATCAGCCAAGCTCTCCAAGGGGCTGAATCCAGATACCCAAGGATCGAAAAGATTGCGTTTGCACTGATAGTGGCCTCGCGCAAGCTCAGGCAATATTTCCAGTCAAATCCTATTCTCGTAATGACGGACCAACCAATCAAGAAGTCAATGAACCAGCCAGAAGCAGTAGGGAGAATGGTCCAGTGGGCAATTGAACTTAGTCAATTTGACATCGAGTACCATCCCAGAACAGCGATCAAGGCACAAGCTCTGGCGGACTTCATCGTCGAATTCACGTCCCCTGACGAAGACATGATTACAGACGAAGCAGATAAACTAATAATACAGACTGATGGTTCGTCAGCCCAAAAGAAGGGGGGAGTGGGGGTCATCATAACCACCCCAGACGGAGAAGTGCTGAAATATGGGGTCCAACTAAGGTTCCCAGCCACCAACAACGAAGCTGAATACGAAGGAATACTGACGGGACTGAGGCTTGGGAAAGCACTTGATGCCAAGAATTTGTTGATCCAAAGTGATTCAAAGCTAGTGATTGGACAGATCAGGGGAGAATACGAGGCAAAAGAAGAAAGAATGCAGAAATACCTCAAGTTGGCAAGACAGCTAGCTCAGGAATTCGATACAGTGGAGTTCATACAAATCCCAAGAAGTCAGAATATGGGGGCTGACGAAGTCTCAAAGCTAGCGTCATCAAAGGAAGAAGGGACTGGCACGAACCTGGCGATGGAAGTCCAAAAACACCCTAGTATCGAGGAAGTTGCAACCTTCGCCATCCAGAGCACTGATACTTGGATAACGCCCATAATGTCCTTCCTCCAGGACGGGCACCTACCTCAAAACACCGAAGAAGCCAGAAAGATCAAGAAGAGGGCAGCCAGATTCACGATCCTGAATGACGTCTTGTACAAGAGAGGCTTCTCTATGCCCTACTTGAAGTGTGTCGACGAGGAAGAGGCCAAATACATCTTGGAGGAGGTACACGGAGGAATTTGCGGCGATCATGCCGGCTCCAGATCCCTAGTAAACAAAGTGGTAAGGGCAGGATATTTTTGGCCAACCATGCAGGTAGACGTTGCTGAGATCGTCAGGAGGTGCGACAAATGCCGACGATACGGGAATGTGCAGCGGCTTCCAGCAGAGAAAATGACGACCATAGCTTCCCCATGGCCATTTGCATAATGGGGAATCGATATCGTCGGTCCTCTGCCTCAAGGTAAAGGTCAGGTAAAATTCCTTCTCGTTGCTATTGACTATTTCACGAAATGGGTTGAAGCAGAGGCCATGGCAACGATCACGGAGGCTCGGATCCAGAACTTTGTGTGGAAGAACATAATCTGTAGGTTCGGGATTCCCTCGACGATCATATCAGACAATGGAAGGCAGTTCGACAGTCAAGGCTTCATAGAATTCTGCTTAAGCCTTGGGATCAAAAATCAGTTCTCATCTCCAGGGCACCCTCAAGCGAATGGACAGACAGAAGTGACGAACAGGACGCTGCTGAAAATTATCAAAACCAAGCTGGACGAAGCAAAATGTGCCTGGCCAGAAGAACTACCCAACGTCCTGTGGGCCTACAGAACCACGGCCAGAACCCCGACAGGAGAGACACCCTTCAAGCTTACCTATGGCACAGAAGTAGTAATCCCAGTAGAGGTTGGGGTAACTAGCATCAGGCGAGGAACTTTCACAGAATGACTCAATGACGACGAATTGTGACTCAACCTGGATTGCCTGGACGAAGTAAGAGACAACGCATCTAGTAGGATGACAAAGTATCAAAAAAAGATGGCCGAGTATTACAACAAAAGGGTCAAACTCAGGCGACTGGACATAGGGGATCTCGTCCTGCGTAAGATCACCGCAGCAACTAAAGACCCTACTCAAGGAAAATTGGGCCCTACATGGGAGGGGCCTTACCGCGTCACTCACTACTCAAGACAAGGAAGTTACCATCTGGAAGCCCTGGACGGAAAAAAACTCCCGCGGCCATGGAACATTGAGCATTTAAAGAAGTACCATGAGTAAATGTAATTGACGAATGCATTCGTTCTTAAGATTAATAAAAGAATTATTCTTCTGATGTCTTTGTGCAGGCAGTACTGGTCAACCATAAGGCCCATAAAAAGTTAAAGTAACAAGATTCCGCCTTGACGGATGTAAGTTACTAAAGATAACCCCAGGAGTATAAAAAGCCAAAGTAACAAGATTCCGCCTTGACGGATGTAAGTTACTGACGACCCACCTATTGGGTATAAATCGCTAAGTAACAAGATTCCGCCTTGACGGATGTAAGTTACTGATGACCCACCTATTGGGTATGAATCTCTAAGTAACAAGATTCCGCCTTGACGGATGTAAGTTACAGACGACCCATGTAATGGGTATAAACAACTAAGTAATAAGATTCCGCCTTGACCAATGTAAGTTGCTGACGAAGACCCCATGGTGATAAAAAGTTAAGTGACTATGTTCCGCTTGGACGGACATAAATTACTACGTACACAACCCACAGCAAATACAAGTGACAAAAGCCCTCGTGACGAATTCACATAAAGAGGAAAGGAGAAAAAGGGAAAAGCCATACATCAAATCAAAACAACACTCAAAATACGCTCAAGATCGTCAAAATAGTTAGCAAACGGTCGACGAATAAACATGGCGCAAGATCGTCAAAACAGTTAGCAAACAGACGACGAATAAACAGGGCTCAGGATCGTCAAAATAAGTGATCTACTAAGGGTAAGTATGCCTCATTTTAACCCATAACCACTGGGTGATTAACATCGTTTCCAAAATAAATGATTGTTCTGAAATAAGAAAAAAAAAAAGGGGGCCCAAAACAAGAAGGGCATCCACCAAAAATACAACAAAAAAGAAAATTTTCCAAGTGCCAAGATCAGGCATCAGCAGCAGCGTCCTCAACAGCAGGTGCGTCGGTGGCAGGCTCTGGAGCATCACCCTCTAGGGCAGAGGATTGAGCCGCTTCGTCCAAAGCCATCTCCTTATCTACCTCCTCCAGATCCAAGCTCTCCATGTTCACCCCAGATGGATGCTTGACGAGATATCTCCTAAGAAGCTCGAAACCTTTAAAATACCAACTGAAGAGTACAGTATTGTACTCGTCAGTGGTCTGGAAAGCCTCCACCGACCTGGCAGCGATAGTTGCAAGCTTCTCCTTGGCTGAAAGAAGCTGCTCATCCTTCTCTTGAGTCAACTTGTGTTCAACCCGAAGGTCGTCTCCCAGCACTTTAACCTTCTCCTTCAACGAGGTTGCCTCGTCCATGGAGGTTATCAGGTTCTTTTTCAGATCAGAGTTCTCTTTCTCCAGGGCCTCCATCCGCGTTGTCAGAGATGCCACTTTGGCCTCTTGAGTGAGATACTCGGTGGTAATATGGAGGCTCTCTCCCAACACCTGAGAGAAGTTATAGAGTCGTCAGTAAAAAAAAAAAAAAAGAGTGAAAAGGGAAAATATGGAAGAACTCCGTACCTGGACGAGCTTATGAACATGACGAGAGGCGACGTCGTTCAAAGACATGTCTGAAAGAGCCCTTAGGTCCGCTAGAGTGACAACCTCGTGAGCCTTGTCCATGGCCAACCTTTCGTCATCCCATATTGTGGACGGACGAATATCAACCTTCTCCTTCTCCTTCCCTTTGTCAGCCAAGCGCTGCCTTTTGGAGCCAGGAGTAGCGATCTCCTTTATTGACGCAGTTGGAGAGGCAGTTCTCGTCGTCTCAGGAGCTGCGAGAGGAATGACACTAAGGGGAGTGGGAGCAGGGCCCTTCCCGGTCACGCGCACGACCTTCTTCCCCAGATTGGACAGCGATTCATCCTTCTTCGATCTCATCTTTGCGTACATGTCCTTGTTAAATTTTGTCATCATCTCTGCAAGAAGAAAAAGCTTATCAAAATGCTTAAGTACACAAGAAGAATCAACACTGACGAGGATAATACTTACTTTTTTTGCCTTCAATACCAAGTTGACGAAGGACGTAAGGAGACGGGTCGGGACCTAGGTTGTAAAATGCAAGAGATCGGGGGTCAACCAGTTCGTCCCAGCTCTTAATCGTCTCAGCGTACCCGAACGTAGTCTCGATGCGTTCCTTATACCGGCTCGTAAGCCCAGGCCGTCTCTTAACTATGCCAAATAAAGGAACAAAGAAGTTAGCAAAACCAGAACCTCAAAGGTGGCGAAATTAAACGACGGGGAGAAAATACTGACGCACCTAAGGTCGGGGTTCCCCACCGACGGAGCAACCTCGGAATAGCACCCCAATCACTGCTGGATTGAGTCTCGAAGTCATCCCCAAACACAAAGAAAAAGCGCGACTTCCAATACCTGAAGGACGAGGGCAAGCCCTTGACGATCCTAGTCTTTCTCTCCCAAGGGACTAACTCATAATACCCCCACTCCTTGGATTCTTTCAAACGGTACAAGTAAGTGAGCTCAGCCATCCTGATCATATCCCCGTTGGAGGCCAACCATATTTGCATACAGTTGATCATGATCCTCCACGAGTTAGGCATGAGCTGCCCAGGGGCGATACCAAAGTGATCTAAAAGTTCCATCAGGAACGGGTGGACGGGGAATCTAAGCCCGCAAGTGAAATTTGACTCGTAAAAACATACTTCACCTGGGAAAAAGTGGCAGGCCCTATCTTCTTCCCTAGGTAGACGAACACGAACCCTAGACGGAAATTGAAACCTATCCTTGAACCTATTTACGGTTTTGGCGTCCAGACCACAAACCTCCCCGAGGGCGTAAAAAGCCCTAACCTCCCGAAGGCCAGAGACGGCTGTATCCCCTTCAGCCGGGTCGCCACTAGATGACAGCCCAATTTCAAGGTCACTAGACCTAACCTCAGACATTGACCCTCTCCTTGCTAAACCCTCGAACCAATTTAGCGATTGACGGAGCAAGGGCAACAAGTCGCCCAAAACCACGCTCAGACAATTGCCCTCAAACACAAAATTTTCTAAAAACGGATAAGTACCCAAAGACCCCCCTAGGCGCGCAAAAAGGAAGGAGACCGATGGGCAAGCTGTCCTAATCTCCAAACTATCAACCATGGATATGCAGAAATCAAAGGGTAGAGAAATACGGTACAAACTAAATCCCCAAAAAAGAAAAACAGAGACCAACAACAGAAGAGAAATAAAAGGAAACATATAATCAGAAATTATGCTGCAGTAAAAGAAAAAAGAAGGAAGTAAAAGGAAAGAGAAACGTACCTCCAATGGCGGAAACAGCAAAAGCACAGCGCAAGGTGATTTGGAGAAGAAAGGAGGTCTCAGAATATCACTAGGGAATTTTTCTGTCTTTGCTCTCTGAAAAGTAAAAGAAAAATTAAAGAAGAGAAGTTTTAAACTTAGGCCAAAAAGCGATTGGAAAACCAGCGGGAAACCCAAGAGTCATACCATTAATTCCCCAGATCATCTCACGCCACGTGGCCATGATTGCGTGTAGCGCCGCCACTAAGCATTAAAAGCGGAATAGAACCCCAAGAGTCACAAGAAAAACTTTTCATCTTCCGTGATCGTCATGACACGTCACCGACGACCCCAGAACCCTAGGGGGCAACTGATGGGAATGACGATGCTACATCAGAGACGAAGATAACACTAATGACGAAGGAAGCGTCCTTGACGAAGTCCTCTGGAACAACGAAGAAAGCTATCATCACTGACGAAGGTAGGGAGTCATTCAATGCAGCCAATCAATGACCTGAGCGGTTACGAAATCAACCCAGCAGACCGTTGGGAACCTCTTAAAAGTCTCATTACTGGACCAAGGGCGTTACTTGAGAAAGCATTAACCACCCCAACGGCTAGCCCCCAAGGCCGCAGGTATAAAGCTCTCACAGAGTCAACAAAAGGTACGATATATACACATACTGACATCTTGAGAGCATATTCTGATTCTTAATTTTTATTTATCTTTCTAACTTTGGCATCGGAGACGTTGTGGCAGGCACCACACCGGTGACCATCATTAAGCATACTCTCTCGCACTACAAAGGGTTCCATCTGCTCATTCTTGCTGACGATCTTGTGCATCATCAAATATGTTCTTGTATTTTTTTCCTATTTTTTTCTTTGCTTTATGTAATGGATTCCCAGGGCCACTTAAATCAAGAAAAATTTGCAACGTGATTATTATCTACTCAAGTAGTATTTTTTTTAAACCTTTTTTTAGTGGTATTTTTTTTCCTTTTAGAATGAAGATCAAAATCAAGAACCTTGTAACTCAATTAGTTGGCAATTCTTGGTATTTTCCAAAACATCTATAATTCAAATATCTCTCTCTCCTGTTGTAACTATCGAATTATCTAAAAAAAATGAATAGAATAAATTTCAACCAGCCATAAATACTTAAACCATCCTAGGATGTTACATAGCACATTTTAACTTGGAAACAACTTTTACCACTTGTAATAGGTGTGGCAAAATTCGACACAAGACAAGACAAAGTTAGTAGGTTATGGGTTAAGACTTAATAGGTTCATATCATACTCGAGTTGACATGATTGACTCATTTAATAAACATTTCATGTTTGTGTTCAACCTACAAGTGTCATTTTACCAATATATCCTTCAAAACTGTATATAAACTTATTTTCTTTCTTAGTTGCATTCTCCCAAGCCGTGTGGATGCCTCTGTCTCTCAAACCTCAATCTCACTTTATTTTCTTAGCCATTGTCACTGTGGTGCTAAGCCATTGTTGCCCTCATCCTTCACTTCTCTTTATCACTCTAAGCGTAGTTACCGTTATTCTTTACTTTCATCTTTGAACTCTCTACCATCATTGCATAATCGTTGTTGTCCTTTACTTTTACCTTTTTTGTTACCTTTATTTATTTTCCTAAACTTAATTGTTGGGATTGACATTAGCTATTGTGGTTTATTTTGTTTGATATATTGTAATTGATTATTTGTGATATTGAGATATGCTTTAGTTTTGAATGATTATTTGTGATGTAGTTACTTTGTTAGTTTTGAATTTTATATTTAAAAAAAACTATTTGATTGATTTTTCATAGTTCTTATCAATTGAATTAATACTAAAATTTGTATTTTTTTTTTTTTTTTTACTTTGATAAAATATGATAAACAAGTCGAGACAACTAACTCATCTATGGAATTTATATCTATATGTAGTTGATATCTATGAAGATAGATATTGTGGATTGATCTATATTAAACCTCTATCATTATACAGTAAAACTTTATATACTACAATAGTATAATAACTATGGTAGAAAGAAATATATGAATCTTTCTACCATACTGATAATTCTAGTCCGCTTGTTTCGTTTAAGACATGAGATTGGAATACTTTTAATTTTTATTTTTTTTGCACCACAAACTGGTCCAAGTTGCGGAAATCAAAATCCGAGCTAGATAATCTTTGTTTGTGGATCTCGCCCTCGATCAGCCCTTCAAGGACCCTTCTTATTTCATTCTCCTTCTTTGAGATCTTGTCTCGAAGTTGGAAATCTAAAATTTCATTAATTTAGTCTTGATCCTTTTCCCCGTGCACATCCATATTGAGTTAGGGGACCTCTTTAGCAGGAACTTCTACTTCCCATGGATGCTTTAGTAACAAATCATGTTAGCGTTTGGAAATCTTGACCGGTTTAATAAATATGCTGGGTTAATGTTGGTAATATAGTCAAATACTCATGAATTGAAACAACACAAATCTGACACGTGAACATAAATTGCCACCCTTGACTTGTATGAAAAGAGAACTATATCCAAAAAAAAAAAAAAAAATGGAAGAAAATAAATAAAATTGAAAAATTATAAAAACTAGTATGTAACTTGTGCTTACGCACGTAAATGATAAATTTTAGCGGTGTTATTGATGTTAGCTTGGGTTACTAAAATAGGATATTAGTTCGAGTAGGACATTTTGAGGTGCTAAAATAATTTTTCCTTGCAATTTTCATGATATTGGTTACGTCAAATATCTCATTACACTGCTATTATGTATATAATTTTGAAAATCATTATTGGATATTATATATACAATATTTATTCACAATCACTGTCTGTGAAATTATAATAAATACAACACAAAAATAAAAGAATAAATTGGTCCAATAATATCTCCTAAATTGAATGGGGACAAGTGATGGGATCGTTCAACTCAATTACAATTTATTATGTTCAAGATCCTGGCATACAAAATAACTGAATAAAAATAGTATAAAAAATTATGCTCATTAGCTGAGAGAAAAAATAAATGCAAAAATTTAAACAATTTAATTTGTATAGAAAGCTGACAAAAGCAAAATTCAATTTTGAATATAATTAAATTTTCTCTAAGCATTGGTTATATATGTCATGACTATATACGGTTCATTACTATTTTTTTTTTTTTTTTTTATGGTTTATATATATTGAACTCCTTGTTTTTTACATTAAATTAACTCACTTGACACAAAAATTAAAAAACTTACATTAGATGAGACACATGACGCAAAATTAAACTCTAATTAAATTCTAATTTTTACATTGAATTAATTAACTTGGCACAAAAATTTAAAAATTTAGATTAGATGGGACACGTGGTGCAAAATTAGACTCTAATTAAATTTCAATTTGAAATCTAATTGAATTTTCTAACAACTTTACCTATATATATATATATATATATATATATATATAAGCAAGGTCAAACATGTAACAAGATAAGGGTCATGGCTTATTCCACATCAGAAGAAGATTCAGACTCAGACAGTGATGATGCCTCAGACCCAAACCCTATAAGAAGGTCTTTGCTTGTAAGAGGGGAAAGAAAACAATTGCTGACACAACTTCAATCCATAGAGGGATCATAGAAGGAAGTTACCTAATCGGAAAGAAACAGACATATTTTTGACTGTGGATGCAATTGTTGTAAGGTTTCACCCGTCAAAAATGCATTGGGTTACATATATATATATAGACTATGTTATATGTTCAAATACTTTTGAACAGGTGCAAATATGGCTTTGAAAATTTTGTAGCATAACCCTAGGTTTGTTATGGGGAGTTGAACCTACCACGCTAATCAAGACTCATCTTAATTGCTAGTGAAGTAGCACAATCCAGCTCCTAAAAACCAAGTCCACACAGAGAACAAAAGCAAGCCTTGCCTCAGATAGCCATCCTTAGTAAAAATTAGTACCATATAGATAATAATAGATGATTCCATAAGATTCGAACTTGTTCACCCAGTAAAATAAATTAGTGTTGGCTCTGAACTTAAAAGAGAGAAATGGGAGTGGTGATAGGGGGAGAGTGATAGTCTTGAGGTGGTGTGTGTTTTGATTCCTTACTGATTGTAAAAATGCTATCGGGAGACGAGAAATAATTTCTTGCACCTAGGAAACTTTCCCTTGTCTTTTTATGATGATGCACAAAAATTGTTAGTGAGTTGATCGTCCAGACGCATGCCAATCGGGTACTTGAAGAACAAAAGGAAGAAGAACCTACAAAGAGTATCGGTGAGGTGCTGGCCAAAGACCTTTCAAAGGTTAAGTCAGTGATAGAAGAATCTCCAATAACTCAAAAGTGTGAGAGTTAGGAAATTTTTTATGTACCTTGGAGAAGAGGAGACTTGATGCTTATATAGTGGTGTAGGGCTGACCAAGATCTCATGAACATAGGATCTTTCCTTGTATGAAAGATATGGAGTTAATGTTCCGAGATCTTAGGGCTTTACTTCTCATACTAGGAGGATACAAATATATAGAAGTTTCTTTGGAAGTGGTGTGCAAGTTCTTTCCATATAAGGATGCATGAGTGGGGAACACTAAAATGGTGTGGGACTTAGTGTAATCCATCCTCAGTATTGGGTAATTCGATGGGTACTTTCCTACCCGATGGTGAATGTGAGTGGAGAGCATGGCCGATGTCACTTCATAATCATCCTGAAAGGGACCTAGTACCCGAAGGGTAAAAAGAGATCGATGGACCTTTCAAACCTAAATGGTAAATGGAACCTGATGGCATTTTCAACCCAAAGGATAAATGGAACTTGAAGGGTAAATGGACCGATGGGTACTTTCCAACCTGAAGGGTAAATGGACCTAATGGGTACTTTTCAACCCGAAGGGTAAATGGACCTGACGGGTACCTTCCAACTTGAAGTGTAAACAGACCCAACAAGTACTATCCAACCTGAAGGGTAAATGGAACCCAAAGAGTAAATGAACTCGAAGGGCATTTCCAACCCGAAGGGTAAATAGACCCGACAGGTACTTTCCAACCCGAAAGGTAATGGACCCGAAGGGCATTTCCAACTTGAACGGTAAATGGACCCAATGGGTACTTTCCAACCCAAAGGATAAATGAACTCGAAGGGCATTTTCAATCCGAAGGGTAAATGGACCCAACGGGTACTTTCCAACCCGAGGGGTAAATGGACCTGAGGGGCATTTCCATCTCGAAGAGTAAATGGATCCTGAAGGGTAAATGAACTTGAAGGGCATTTCCAACCCGAAGGGTAAATGGACCTGACGAGTACTTTCCAACCCAAAGGGTAAATGGACTCAAGGGGCATTTCCATCTCGAAGGGTAAATGGACCCAACGAGTACTTTCTAACCTGAAGGGTAATGGACATGAAGGGCAATCCAAACTCGAAGGGAAAAAAGAGTTAGAAAATTTCTCAGTTAAAATGTTCCTTATCATTTTTTCTCTTCTTTTTCATTAATTTCTACTTCTCTATTGCTTGTTATCTTTGGAATATTGGAGTGTCATATCTCACTTTTCTCCATTGTTCTTCCTTACCCAAGCATTTTTACACCAAATAAGCTTCTGATGTTGATTGGTTGGAGTCTTTATTCTCTCTATCCAAGTGCTAGAGATTGGAACCTTAACCTCCTCGTCCAACTAGAGGCTATGTGCAAACTAGTCTTTAGGCATTGACAATGGACATCATACACTCCTACACTATAGATTTCAGCCCACCTATACTTATTCAAGCTTTCAAGGCTCTAATGTGTGATGACCACATATCCTGCATAGCTATTCTCCTTATCCTTGTAAACCATATTCCCCCTTCTCTTTCTTTCTTTTGTCAAGAACCCATGGCATGAATCATGGGTTATGCTACTTGGAGTCAAGTTATTGGATTGAGGCTTTATGGAGAAGAACAAATGCTTTTGCGTGTAGTTGGGGATTGCTATCTTCTTTTGATTGTGGTTTATGCATGGTAGCTATAAAAGGAAAAAAAACAAACTAAGAGTGTGGGGGTAACATTCAGATAATTTGGACAACCCCATAAGCATTTGTGTAGAGGAAAAATGGAGTCCAATTTTTCTGTTTCA
This sequence comes from Quercus robur, assembly GCF_932294415.1. Classification (NCBI taxonomy): domain Eukaryota; kingdom Viridiplantae; phylum Streptophyta; class Magnoliopsida; order Fagales; family Fagaceae; genus Quercus; species Quercus robur. The sequence goes on along the minus strand of NC_065536.1, from coordinate 28,626,569 downwards.
TTCCCCCCCCCCCCCCAACTTTATATTCTATACTTTACAAATATAAAAACTTGATATATGTAACTTAATTAATTAAATTCTAATTTTATTCCTTTAATATTATAGTTACCTAAAAAAAAAAAAAAACCCAATACACCTCATCACCACCATTGGTTCACTACATATGACCTACCTTTGTTGACACCACTAGCAAGAGGTGGTCGAAACCATCAACACTTCCATTCATGGCCAACCACCGCCTCCAATGAATCCTTCTTTCTTCCACTTCATTCATCTTAAACCCCACCCCCACCACTCTACCACCCTTTCCACCCACCACTAACTTGCGCTGGTGCCACTAGCAAGAGGCTGCCGATGCCTTCAACACAGTCATGGCTAGCCACCCTCCTTGACGAACCCATCTCTCTTCTACCCACCACCAATTTCAACCAAATAACAAATACCAAAATCAAACTTTTGGTTAAACAACAATCCCATCAATCTAAAGCAAAACCATTAACACCCTTTTGAAAATAAATGAGATCATTGTAAGTTGATATGAATAGTCACAACAAATCCTTAATAATCCTTCGATATAAAGATAACAATGGTGGTGGGTGGGCTTGAGAAGGATGAAATGAAAGAGAGATGGGTTCGTCGAAGGCGGTGGTTGTCCATGAATTGCAGTGTTGATGGCATGGCGACCTCTTGCTAGTGAATGTAGGTGGTGGTCATGGAGTGTGTTGGATTTATTTATTTGGAGTATGAAATATTAAAGGAATAAAATTATAATTTAATTAATTAGGTTACACATATCAAATTTTTATTCATGGAGTATAAACTGAGCACAAAAAGTGGAACAAAAGATTTGGACTAGGAAAAATGATAGGCTTGTCTATTCTTTTGTATGAACCTTTTTGCAATTGCTGGAGCATCTTTGATATGGACGTCTAGGGGATGTGTGGTTTGCTGTGATATGCATTACATCAAGGTCACATTATTGTAATCGTAAACCCTAATCAATAACCTAGATAATGTGAACATTACGATGCTTAGTTCATTACCTTATTAAATGGAGGTAATCTTACATTACTTAATGGTGGGAGATATAATAATTTATACATTTTTTTTTGTTGCTAAACTAATAATTTATACATATGACAAAATTGTTCGTGATAATTAAATTTATTTTACTCATGAGAATGACTAACAAAATACCAATAAACCTCTAAAAAGACCAAAATAACCTTGGAATCTCTAAAATGACTAAAATACACTTCAAATTTACAAAATGCCCCTAAAACCTCCAAAATGCCCCCAAAACCTCTAAAAAGAAAAAAAAAAAAAAAAAAAAAAAAAAAAAAAAAAAAAAAAAAGAAAAAAACTCCAAAACCTAAAAAATAACTAAAATACTCTTGAAACTTTTAAAATGACCAAAATACCAATAAACCTAAAAAATACCCAAAATAACCTCGAAATTGCTAAACATGTTTGGAGCCAAAATTTGTTCATGTTCAAATCCTACTGTATCTAAAAAGAAAATTATGCCTAGAAAATTTGAAAATGATAAAAAATAAATAACTATTTTATCTATAAAATGTTTAAATTTCAAAATTATACGGAAGTTGTGTACAACTATAAGAATATGTAATCTAATGATGAAATTATTTGAGTGATGTAATAATAAGAAATAATTAATTGAAGTTAGCCGTGTGTGTGTATATACATATATATAAAAAGTTATATATGGTGTACTTCTAGTAATATCACACCATTTAATATATTTTTATTGGATGTTGTACGTGCAAGTTAGACTTTAGGATGACTCAGATGATGTGTGACCTAAATCCTAATGGTACATTTGAGTTTCATGCTTGTTGAGTATAAAAAATGTCACTTTTAACACCAAAGAATAAAAGGGAAAAGAACAGGAAAGTAAAGAATGACAAAGTATTAGGGGTGTACAGAAAACCCACCGACCCGCCAAACCTGACCCAACCCAACTCGACACGACGGGTTGGGTCGGTTTTTAAGGCTTGGTGGGTTGGGTTGGGTTGGGTTACAAAATTTTTTTTTATAGCGGGTTGGGTTGGGTTTGGGTCATAAAATTACAAACCCACCAAACCCAACCCGACCCACCCATATTTAATATATATTTAAAATATATTTTATATTTAATAATTTTTTTAAAATCAATTGTAGGGCACTTATATATATATATATATATATATTTAATAATTAAAAAAAAAAAACCAACTGTAGAGCAACATTTCCTCAGTTCCTCCTACTAATACTAATTTAATATAAATATATATATATATGTATATATATATAATATTATATAATTAATAAATTTTTTTAAATAACCCGTTCTTCCTATCCTATATAAAAGCTAATTAGTTCACACAAATCCTAATAAATTACTATTGTTGTTTAGCCATTAATGTTGTTTGCCTTTAAGGAGTTACATTGATACTAATCTTTAGGTTTTTTTAATATATATTTATATTTTTTTCTATTCAATTTAATAATAATAATTAAAAAAATTTGTCAAACCCATGGGTTCAACCCAACCCAATCCGACCCACATGAATCGGGTTGGGTTGGGTTGGACTTATGTGATGGGTTGGGTTGGATTGAATTTTTTTTTGACCCACCATGGTGGGTTAGGTCAAAAAATCCCTTCAACCCGACCCAACCCGACCCATGCACACCCCTACAAAGTATGTATGTGGAAAACCCTATGGAAGGGATGAAAACCACGGTGGGATGAAAGATGGAGTGTCCTTATCCCTTAAAGACTATGCAATATTGAGAAAGTTTAAGGATAACACAGTGTTTCTCTTCCTAAAACCTTACACTTTTTTGCCTTTCTTCCTTACCCATATTTCTCCCTCTCTGTCCTCCCTCTTTGCTCAACAATATTCTCCTCTTATAGTACGAGGAACATTGCTGGCTGTACAAGGACAGATGTCTTACTCTTATTCCCTTTTACAAACCCTAATACAACTATTACTAGTATTATTTTGCAGCTGGATGAGAGAGGAAAACTGTTTTTGTCAAGGTGGTGGGCTGAAGGGAAGCTTTGTACCATCATGAAGGACAAACAAAGAGGAGGAGAGGGAAAGCGTGAGGCCTAAGGGCATTACACGTGTCTTTGGCAGTGATCTAAACTTGCACTAACCAATAAGAGGTGTTTTATAGCCTCTGACCAACAGGGGTTGAATTCTCTCTCCTTGTAGTGCTTTGTGTCCATGCCAGAATTTCTCTTTCTTCGATGGTATCCATGCTATTGGCATGAGCCAAAGGTGTGGCTCTCCTCACAAAGTCCCTGCTTTTGTAACTCGAGGCTATCTACATGGAGGGCCAAGATGTAACCAAATCAGCATGCTTATTTACACCGGCTTGTACACTGTATAGATGTGAATAATGATAAATTTACCATTGGATTAAATTGTAATATTTAGTAATGTCACTCCATGCTTGCCAAATTTTAAGAAGATCATAGATTAATACCCATGTCATCCATTTAAATTTCAAGTTTTTGTATTTTAAATAGTAAATAAAATTCAATTGACATGAAATTTGGCATTTTGTTAATAAATTAGAAAACTGGTAATTCAATGGTTAAAATATTAATTCAAATAAAATTTATTAAGTGGTGTAATCATCATCAATATTCAATATATATATATATATATATATAAGCAGAGACCTCATGCGTGAGTGCATTAGCTCTTGCCATGTGGCATTTTAATAATTAATTAGCATATTTAACCTATTTTCATTAAGTTTTTTTTTTTTTTACTGTTATCCAATAGAACACATAAACTTTAAATAAAAAAAAATTATTTAACTATTATCTAAAAGATGACCTGTAGTTCAAAATTAAATTAAAATTAGACCAAACTTTATGAAAAGCCCAATCTCACTTATTATCTTACATATTATGACCCGAGCGTGACCCTTTCAAATTAATTTTTTCTCCCACATTCTCCAAAATATGGGCTGGGATCATAAAATAGGACACACACGTTGAAAGACTCTTTCCACAATCTTCTTGATAAGACTCTTATTATTAAGTGCCACATCAATTTGCTCTTTCCTCTTCCCATCGCTGATCGTATTTTTGCACAAAAATGGATTATTTCTACATGATCTTCTTTTATATAGTGGAATCTATTAAAAATAAATAAATAAACAGTTTATATGATAGAAACAATAATTCCTTCAATTTGTTTTTTGTTTTAATTTTTAATGTAGAAGACTCTTGAAGCTAACAAATTATATGTCCAGTTTTCCACTCTCTTTCAAGGAATGTAAAAGATAATTGTACACTTTAATTAGCCAAAATAATTAAATAATTGTGAATTCATTTAGACTATATAATATTCATATTCTTAATTATGTATATTCATAATAATTTTGTTTCTTTTTCATTTCTTCCTCTTAATGATATGTGTAATATAATTGAACATAAGATGAATGTTATTGGGTCAGAGAAATGATATGTCTACAACATTTTTATAACATTTTTACAACAAATCCTAAGTGGCAAGTTGTTACTAGTTGTTATTGTTGGGACAAAAAAGTAATCTTAGCGTTAACTTGAAATTTGAACCAATAACAACTAATCACCTGTAATTTTTTATAAAAATATTGTAGACATAGCATCTCTCGGTTGGGTCATAAAGAATAACTAGAAATTAATCAATCAATATCAATCAATCAATTAATCATCTATATATATAAAAGCAAAGACTTCATGTGGGAGAGTATGAAGTTCTGCCAAGTGGCACATTCATTGGGCTTCTCTCATTTAGGCTTTCACCTCATCAAAGTTTACATTTATGAAAAACTTTTAATTCATTGAATGTGTCAATGAAGTTAATACACATTAATTATCTATAAGTATGCAGTAATTATATATATATATATATATATATTTATATTTATAAGAATTTCATATGGTTTTAAAAATATATATATGAGAAAGAAAAAATATCACGTGAGAGACCATGCGATTCTGTCATGTGGCGCTTTGTAAGAGTAATTTTTCATTTAGCTTTACACCTCAACTTCTTTACATGTTTGGATTATAATAAAATTCTATTAATAGGATATCACTATTTTTATTGAGTGTTTAACTTACCACTATCATACTTCAATACCATAAACGTGATATCATAAATTTTAGATGACATTTCCATAAGCCAACTAAACATTTACATTTTTCTCAAAAAAAAAAAAAAAAAACTAAACATTTACATGAAATTACAAATTTTTTATGCTAACTCCAAGCCAATGTAGAATCAAAAACTATGATTAAAAATTTTACCAAAAAAATAAATGATTAAACAAACAATCAACTTATTACACCACTTTTTTTTTTTTTTTAGAAGATATTACACCACATAACAACTAATTTCTAATTTATGTAGCTTTTTCTCTATAGTTTAAATTCTCCATCCCCTTAATTTTGTATTACATTATTAATTTAACAAAAATCTCTTCATGTTATTTCAACATTACTTCATGTTATTTCTTTAAAATATTTTGGATATTCTATATAAGTTTTTCACATAACAGCTTAAATCATTATATGCACATTGCGCGGGACCATGGCTAGTTCATAATAAAAGTATAAAGTATCCACACATCGTATGCGACATCGACTAGTATTACTTAAAAGTATCTGAATTATAATTTGAGATATATATATTTTACTCTATTTTTTTTAAATACTAATTATTTTTAACACACATATTGGGCGAGGGGAAAAAGTTTTAAAGAAATTGACATTGAGAGGGATGATCATCCTGAATTTTGCGCTAAATATTATGAATAAGTTATTGGACCCTAAAATTAAGAAAATTAAAATGGATGACACAAAATTAGACTATGACTAGAATCTAAGTTAGATTCAATTGATTCTCACAAAAAAAAGAAAAAAAGAAAAAAAAAGGTTAGATTCAATTTAGATTGCGATTATTTATCATTAATTATTACTTTTTTTTAAGTAATTGTTATAAATTAATTATTACCTTCCCATATTGGGCTTATAAGTGATAGAAGAATTTGATCTCAAACTTTATAAAATACCATTTGACTAATGTACTATGTGGCTGGCTGGCTGCTGCAACTAATTTTTTATTTTATTTTTTTGGAAATCACACTGTCTTCCATCCCACCAAATATGGACATATACAGTACACAACTACACACACAAAAAAGTATTGACATACATGTTTCATGTTTGTTTGAAATAAATAAAAAATAAAATACCCAACATGACCATACATTAAAAAAAAAAAAAACAAAAAACATAGAAAACAAGGACATTTTGGTCATTACAACAACATACACCACCGTTAGTTTCCAAGCTCCAAACCACTCAGACTCCTTTCACATATAGAGAGAGAGACTCTGTCACGGCGAGGAGAGGCTTCAGAGAGAGAAAGAGAGAAAAGCAAAGAAAAAAGAAAACCCAAACACATAGAAAGAAAAAAGAAAGCAAAGCTAGGCAGAAAAATTTAGTACGTAAAAGTAATTCCAGTATTACTTAAAAGTATCTGAATTATAATTTGAGATATATATATTTTACTCTATTTTTTTTAAATACTAATTATTTTTAACACACATATTGGGCGAGGGGAAAAAGTTTTAAAGAAATTGACATTGAGAGGGATGATCATCCTGAATTTTGCGCTAAATATTATGAATAAGTTATTAGACCCTAAAATTAAGAAAATTAAAATGGATGACACAAAATTAGACTATGACTAGAATCTAAGTTAGATTCAATTGATTCTCACAAAAAAAAGAAAAAAAGAAAAAAAAAGGTTAGATTCAATTTAGATTGCGATTATTTATCATTAATTATTACTTTTTTTTAAGTAATTGTTATAAATTAATTATTACCTTCCCATATTGGGCTTATAAGTGATAGAAGAATTTGATCTCAAACTTTATAAAATACCATTTGACTAATGTACTATGTGGCTGGCTGGCTGCTGCAACTAATTTTTTATTTTATTTTTTTGGAAATCACACTGTCTTCCATCCCACCAAATATGGACATATACAGTACACAACTACACACACAAAAAAGTATTGACATACATGTTTCATGTTTGTTTGAAATAAATAAAAAATAAAATACCCAACATGACCATACATTAAAAAAAAAAAAACAAAAAACATAGAAAACAAGGACATTTTGGTCATTACAACAACATACACCACCGTTAGTTTCCAAGCTCCAAACCACTCAGACTCCTTTCACATATAGAGAGAGAGACTCTGTCACGGCGAGGAGAGGCTTCAGAGAGAGAAAGAGAGAAAAGCAAAGAAAAAAGAAAACCCAAACACATAGAAAGAAAAAAGAAAGCAAAGCTAGGCAGAAAAATTTAGTACGTAAAAGTAATTCCAGTATTACTTAAAAGTATCTGAATTATAATTTGAGATATATATATTTTACTCTATTTTTTTTAAATACTAATTATTTTTAACACACATATTGGGCGAGGGGAAAAAGTTTTAAAGAAATTGACATTGAGAGGGATGATCATCCTGAATTTTGCGCTAAATATTATGAATAAGTTATTAGACCCTAAAATTAAGAAAATTAAAATGGATGACACAAAATTAGACTATGACTAGAATCTAAGTTAGATTCAATTGATTCTCACAAAAAAAAGAAAAAAAGAAAAAAAAAGGTTAGATTCAATTTAGATTGCGATTATTTATCATTAATTATTACTTTTTTTTAAGTAATTGTTATAAATTAATTATTACCTTCCCATATTGGGCTTATAAGTGATAGAAGAATTTGATCTCAAACTTTATAAAATACCATTTGACTAATGTACTATGTGGCTGGCTGGCTGCTGCAACTAATTTTTTATTTTATTTTTTTGGAAATCACACTGTCTTCCATCCCACCAAATATGGACATATACAGTACACAACTACACACACAAAAAAGTATTGACATACATGTTTCATGTTTGTTTGAAATAAATAAAAAATAAAATACCCAACATGACCATACATTAAAAAAAAAAAAACAAAAAACATAGAAAACAAGGACATTTTGGTCATTACAACAACATACACCACCGTTAGTTTCCAAGCTCCAAACCACTCAGACTCCTTTCACATATAGAGAGAGAGACTCTGTCACGGCGAGGAGAGGCTTCAGAGAGAGAAAGAGAGAAAAGCAAAGAAAAAAGAAAACCCAAACACATAGAAAGAAAAAAGAAAGCAAAGCTAGGCAGAAAAATTTAGTACGTAAAAGTAATTCCAGATTTTCGTAGATCTGATTTTCCTCTTTCTTCTTAAAATAATTCAAATTCCCGAATTTCATTTTCCTCGATTCCGCGATCTTTGGGAAAAAAAATAAATAAATAAAGAAAGAAAAATATCAAGTGAGCGAAGAGAAAAAGAAGGAAGCGTAGAGTGCAATGTTCCGATTTCAAGAGGAGAAGATCCGAAAACGAATTTGAATTCTCAGAGAGAGAGAGAGAGAGAAAGAGAAAGAGATAGAGAGAGAGAGAGAGAGAGTTCGAAGGAAGGGTTTTTTGCTATGGCCGACGCTCTCTCAGTGATTCCCGCTTCCGTGCTCCGAAATCTCTCCGATAAGCTCTACGAGAAGCGCAAGAATGCTGCTCTTGAGGTCTCTTTCTCTTTCCTATGCCCTAGAATTTTAACAGTTTTGATCGGTTTTGGTTTCTAGGGTTTTTGATGGTTTTATTGGATCTTGTTGGAGTTGTGTATATAATTATATGTACATGTATGTGTTGTGTATGTATAGGTTGAAGGAATTGTGAAGCAACTCGCGGTGGCCGGGGATCATGATAGGATAACGGCGGTGATCAATTTGTTGACTACGGAGTTCACGAAGTCTCCGCAAGCGAATCATCGGAAGGTATTTTCAATTTATCGAATTTCGTCAACTTGTTTCGAATTTGTGACTGTAAACATGATTGTTTGGTTCGAATTTTGGTTACATTATGTAGGGGGGATTGATAGGATTAGCTGCTGCCACAGTTGGGTTGACTAGTGAGGCGGCTCAACATCTAGAGGTAACAACAATTATGCATCATTACTTTATAATATTGATTCTGGGTCAAGTTTTACTTTTACCAATTGATATATTTGGTCAAAGGGTTTTTTGTTTGGTGGCTTTTAACAATTGGGGTGGGGCGATTTGAACCCGGATATGCTATAGGTGCTGAATTGAAATGAGTCAAACCTTAGTGTAAATATATTAGCTTACACTAAGAATATGAACTGGCTGTAAATTGAAATGTTGCTAATCTAATTTAGTGATTTGCTAAGTAGAGATTCTGGATGGACTAGGAGACTAACCTTTTGACTTGAAGTGAAGATAGACTTATAACTCAATGTGTTTTGGTGGGAATGGTGCCTTGTCTTATATTTTGTGTTTTGAATTTGAAGTGTTGTTGCTACTTACTGTTACTGATATTTGTTATAAGACTGCAGAATGGTTATTGCTTGACGTAGGTTATAGGATTTAGCCTTAGTTGTGTATGGCAGGCCAAGCAATCTTGAGGGAGATGGATTTATTTAATAAATAAAAAAAAGAAGAAAGAAAAAGAAAAAGAAAAAAGAAAAAAAGAAAAGAAAATTGGCTTGGTTTTAGTATTGTTAAGTTTTAATGGGTGTAGAAACCCCTCATGTTATGACTTACCTCTGAAAGGTTGTCACTTTTATATGGATGTGGGCTTGCTTTATTATTTGCTGCTGTCCATTGGTTGCAGCTTACTCTTACATTTCAGCTTAACTTGTTGAATTTTGAATTTGTATCACTTAGGGCCAATCCTCTTCTCCCATATTCTAAGACGATATCTTTTACTTAAAAACAGCATACCATGACATTGTGTTTTATTTAGATTCATCATTCATGTTTGATAATACTTGGGATGTTTAATGTGTGTAGGCAAGACAAGTAAATCTTTAGTGTTTTGTAGTTGGACGGTATAATATACTTGGAGTGATATTGGGATTTGTGAGATCGATTGTTTTGAAGTAACACTGGATTTTCTAAAATTGGATTTCTATCTCAATTTTTATTAAAGAAATGAAAACTCAATATGTTATATGGTGCCATATAATGGAATGGGAAGTTGCTTCTTTTTATTAGTGGTTCTTCAAATCATGCTTTCTATAGTGTGTGTACTGCTTAGAATTCTATAGATATCGATACTCAATGGAATGTTGTGTGCCAGTGATAAGAGCTTACATTGCATTTTACTAACTTAATTTGGTACTAAGTAGTGACCAACTTGTGGCATATATATCAACTAGATAATGTGTTTGCGTATTTTAGTACTCAGGATGAGATGATCTTTGTTCTTTAGAGGTTTTCAGCTGTGCATATTAGACACAAAAATACATTTTAAACACTGAAGAAGACCATTTTACCATTAATCATTATTATGGAAGTGAGTCGTAGTGTTGCTGGAGTACTCAAAAAGGATATACCTGTTGGTTGTATCACATTATAAACATTGTTGAACATTTTATTTTTCCATTTGTGTTTCCCACCTTCCTGTCGCTATAGTATTGATAATTTTGTTTTTGCTTCTGATCCACCTACCAGCAAATTGTGACTCCTGTGCTTGACTCTTTTTCTGACCAAGATAGCAGAGTTCGGTATTATGCTTGTGAAGCTCTATATAATATTGCAAAGGTGAGATTGGATTAGCAGGATTATATGTAATGGTGTTTCTTTGGGATTGGTAGTGGGCTTTATACATTATCTTTTGGTGGTGGTCTGATGCACAGGTTGTAAGAGGGGATTTCATCATATTCTTTAATAAGATTTTTGATGCCTTATGTAAACTATCGGCAGACTCAGATGCCAATGTACAAAGTGCTGCTCATCTTTTAGATCGGCTTGTGAAGGTAAAAAATTATTCCTTGATCCTCCTCATTCTTCCAACTCATGTACAGACTAAAACACCAAGTAGATTGTTGGGTTGTTCCCTTAGTTGTCTGAAAATAGGCTTTCCTTTTCTTTATATCAATTCTCAGATTTTACTATAATGAAACAGGACATTGTTACTGAAAGCGATCAATTCAGGTGCGCCATCTTCTTGCTCTTGTTTTAGACCTGTTGTATTTTTAAGAATCAAATATCATCGGATGAGTTTGTGAACTGCTTTAACAGTGTAACTTATGCGGCTTTTAAAGTTATTTTTTCTTCAGCATCGAAGAATTTATACCATTGCTGAGGGAGCGTATGAATGTCCTAAATCCCTATGTCCGGCAGTTTTTGGTAGGCTGGATTACTGTATTGGACAGTGTTCCAGATATTGATATGCTGGGCTTTCTTCCTGATTTTCTTGATGGTAATTGGTCATTATTCAAAACTAATAAGCTTCTTTGATAGTTGCTCTCTTCTTTAAATGCATTTGAACTTACACATCCTTGATAAATCTCAGGTTTGTTTAATATGTTAAGCGATTCTAGCCATGAAATAAGGCAACAAGCTGATTCAGCTCTTTCGGAGTTTCTACAAGAGATCAAGAACTCCCCAGTAAGGCTTCTGTTAACAATGAATGCCCAAATCCCAGTTTTGTTGTTTAGTATTCCTTGTGCTGTTACCAAGCTATTTGAAATCTTGTGCAATGCATTATCCTCTTTTCTTTTCTTCTGATACTGTTGGAATCATAAGATTGTTGCACTTTGACTCTAGCTTCAAACAAAGAATGACTTTATCATCAGTCCCAATTATTTTGACAAAAACAAAATATTTTGTTCATTTGTAATTTTCTGACTCGAGCAGTGCTACTCTTGAAGTCTGTAGATTATGGTCGCATGGCTGAAATACTGGTGCAGAGGGCAGGTTCTTCAGATGAATTTACTCGGTTAACAGCTATCACATGGGTAAGTAGAACTGCAATTCAGAGAGTATTTCTACTATTTTTAACCAGTATCACTCTTTGATATGGTTTTTCTATCTGATTGTGGAGTGAGTATTTTCGCGTATTTTCTTGATTTACAGAGAATTCGCTGCTTCATTGTAAATTTTATTTTATTTTGTTATAGGTTTTTTTTTTTTGGGGTTTTGTACAGATAAATGAGTTTGTGAAACTTGGTGGGGACCAGCTTGTGCCTTATTATGCTGATATTCTTGGAGCCATTTTGCCTTGCATATCTGATAAAGAGGAGAAAATTAGAGTGGTAAGTTGTTTCATGCTTCCCCACTTAGTGCTTCCTTTTTTTTTTTTTTTTTTTTTTTTTTTTTTTTTTTTGTGGGGGGGGGTGGGGGGGTGTTTCTAACTAGTTTATGCAATAAAATATTTGATTCTCCTGGTCATCTAAATACATTAATATTTGTATAAGGTTGCTCGTGAAACAAACGAAGAGCTTCGTTCAATCCAGGCTGATCCAGCTGAAGGATTTGATGTAGGAGCAATCCTCGGTATTGCAAGGAGGTATAGTTTTTGAAACCTGGGGAAAAAAGTGGTATGGAAATGTAACTTGTAATTTGTACTTTTATGGGTATATGTAGCATGTCTCCGTCTAAGGAGCTATATGAGAGGTGCGTACAAGAGTCCCTTGTTTATCTTGGTTACAATGATTATTCTAATGGTTATTACTGGCTATTTTTACTGATCAGGCAATTAAATAGCGAATGGGAGGCTACTCGAATTGAAGCATTGCATTGGATCTCAAGCCTTCTTAATAGACATCGCTTTGAGGTAACCGCCTGTCTATGAATCATATCTATATCACGTTAGATGCATGTTTCCTGCCTTTTGACTGACATCATGATGGTTGTGCTTGGTTCAAGGAATTTGCCAAGCGAACCTATTTCTAATGTGGGAGTTTAATGACAACTGACTTCCCAAAAGGTCCCTTGGGATTTGAAGTGATCTAGATCTATTATCTCTTTGGCCAAGAGCCTTGTAGCTCAATTGGCACCTCTTGGTGTAGCGAACAAAGACGTCTAGGGTTCAATCCTCCCTCCCCCAACTATCGAATTATCAAAAATAGATCCATTATCTCTGTGCCTTTTAGTATGTCTAACTGCTCATCTACATTCTCCTCTTTGATATTATCTCATTATAGGATTGAAGAGAGTCTACTTTTAAATGCTTATTCGCATTTTCCATTGGAAGTATGTTGGTTTTATACATAGGACTCCCAAATGATCATATCCAGATCCCTAATTCTTCACTATATGTTTACATTAGGAGAGTGGGGAGGCTACACTAGAAAATATCATAAAGACTTGGTAAAAAATTCAGTATGAATTCTCCCCAAATGAGTGGCTTTCAATTAGCTTGGGCTTGGCTTGCGAGCTGGCCTTACTAAAAGGCTCGTTATGGAATAGGAGCCAATCCTGAACACAACACACTTTGGCTCAGAAGCTTGTGAGCTAGCTTTTAATAAGTTAATGATAGGCTTTGTCAAATGAGGGACTAAATGACAGTAAATCCCACATTGGAAAGAGTGCAATTGAGTCATTGAGGTGATATATACTGTCTATAATTTGCTTTCTCCACCTTTTCAATTTGCTTGGACTTTCATGGGAATGAGGCCCATTACATGGAGTTGATATATTGAAATTTAGCTTTTAACTTTTTAAGTTTTGAAAGGGTTGGGCTTTAAGGTGCATTTCTTATCCAACCCAAATTAGATGTTGGCTTAAAATTGTTGTTGCCAGGAGCTTCTAGGGGCAACTTGCCTGGGCTCATCAAGTGGCTTGTGAGCTTGTTTTCACTAAGCTGAGCTTGAGCTTATATTTAATGGCTTGTGCTGGACTAAAGCTTCTGGTTGAGGTGAGCTCAGGTTTAGGTTTTTTTTTCAGCTCATCGTATTTGGCTTAGCTCATTTCCAGCTCTTGAATTTGTGAATAAGTGATGCAGAATATGTGTCCTATGGCTAAGTTGTACTTACAAAGAAAAGAAATGTAACCTGATATGGTTATATAATACTCATTAATCCCCATCTATGTCTATGTTGCTGGGTAAAAGTGAGCAGAACAAGCGAAGAAGTACTAAATCAAAGGAAGGGGTGAAAAGTGTAGTCAGCTTGGTGTTACCAATTAACTACTGGGCAATTTCTCTTTGATTGGTTGTTTTGCTCTGAATTTATTTTTGTAGTTTTGTTTGGTGGACCTTTCTTTGTTAATGTCCATTATGTTTAAATTCAATTTTCTTCCTGAAACAGGTCTTAAGTTCCCTCAATGACATATTTGACTCCCTTCTGAAAGCGCTGTCAGATCCTTCTGATGTGGTAATTCTTTTATCCTGATTGTACATTTTCATTTCTGATTGTATAATGAAGTTGCATTTTCTGTTGAATTTCACCATCATCAGTAATGTAGTTGGAGTTATTTTTATTTGTGGCTTTGTTGTGATCTCCATATATGTAGTCTCTCACCTTTTCTTTTCTTGAATCTTTGGGGATCAGCTATTAGTTCATAGTGAGATAACTCAGCAAAGAGGATAGTTAGAAAATGATGTTGTTGATGAGGAAAACAGGAGGGTTAAACTGTATGTTTTGTAAGTGAGAAATTCGGGCCTATTAAAAAACTTAAGTCATTGAGAGTTCTTGGTCTTTTGCTGGTCAGGTTTGAGAATGTTAAGAGTTTGCAAATCTCCCAGCTAAAATTTTGTAAAAAATGAGCAATAGTCTGAAATTTGACCATTGTCTTTTGGGGGTGTGGCCAGATAATTTACAGTTTCCATTGAAACAATTCAGCTATTCATATGAGAAGTAGCCTCTCTGCAGGCTTTCACACACACTCACAAACACTATATATTGAATGTAATATGTTTTGCATATGTTTCAGGTGTTGTGTTATAATATTTCAAAGTTCAAGATTTATGTATTGCATTTCTTTGCACTTCTTTTGGGAGTTGGTAGTATGTTATAATTGTCAAAATATGGATGGTCTATGAGCTCATATTGTTGGTCTATTTATCTGAGATAGATGCTTTAAATTTTTACAAAGAGCAATTTATAAATATCAGGTTTGAAAGTGGTCTTGTGAAACTGAATCAAATGCTGGCACTTCTACTATTTGTAGCCTTAGGTTAATCCTTAGAACGTGTGCTACTTATCTGAGACTGCATTTTGGTAGTGTTTGTAGTTAGTGCCAAAAAGAATCATTTACTGGCTTCAATTTTTTCTTAATTGCTTGGCTATTAATGATCTTCCCAGGTTGTGCTCCTTGTTCTGGAGGTTCATGCTGGCATAGCAAAAGATCCTCAGCACTTCCGCCAACTTGTTGTTTTCCTAGTTCATACTTTCCGGGTAGATAATTCTCTTCTTGAGAAGTGAGTTTCATTCCTTATCTTTTCTTGCTTTCTTGTTGCTAGTCTTGTACTGATTCTTTATCAATATTAACTTAATCATATTATTTCTTCTGTGATTAAATCTCTTGTTTCATTCTTGATTTTTTTCCTCAGGCGTGGTGCTCTGATTATCCGCCGGCTATGTGTACTTTTAGATGCTGAAAGGGTCTACCTTGAACTCTCAACCATACTAGAAGGAGAATCGGATCTGGATTTTGCATCTATTATGGTTCAGGTTCTGTTGATTGTCTGAGAACTTGTATAAACCTGTAGTGCTTTGCTTGGTTATAATTTTTTGAACATGAAGCAACATCATAAGATTGTACGTTGAGTTAAGATGGTGTGGCATAACTGGGACATCTAACAGTACATATCTTTTAGAATGCTTTTCTTTGCTCTCTTTTAGTTATTATTATTATTTTTTTTTTTAATTTTATTTTCTCTTGTCTGTGTTGATTCTTTAGCCACTTAATGTAGGTGAATTATTGTTTATCCATTTGATTCTTTTATTTTATTTTATTTTCAGGCTTTGAATTTGATTTTACTTACATCCTCTGAATTGTATGAGCTTCGGAATCTTTTAAAACTTTCACTGGTGAATCCCGCTGGGAAAGACTTGTTTGTTTCGTTGTATGCTTCATGGTGCCATTCACCCATGGCAATTATAAGCCTATGCTTACTAGCTCAGGTGAGCGTTTTGAGTTATTCATGGCATCTTGTTTCATTTTCAATCTTCCTCCCCCCCCCCAACAAAAAAAAAAAAATGTAGCATTTAGTGATCTTGATTGTCCCACCACCTCTATGTTCTTGTTGCATTTATTGATCATCTTTTATCTTTGCTTGGCAGACATACCAGCATGCAAGTGATGTGATTCAGTCTCTGGTGGGGGAAGATATTAATGTCAATTTTTTGGTCCAGCTGGATAAATTGATTCGCTTGTTGGAAACTCCTATCTTTGCTTATCTTAGACTGCAGGTGCATAAGTAAAAGACAATTGTAGTGACATACATTCATACCTTATGGGTCTTTTCTCTTGGCAACATCAAAATAATGCCTATTATAGTTATTTCTGGTCAAGTCGTTAACAAATATTAATATGTTTTTCCTATGAAAATGTCACATTGAGAGTGAGTGAAAAACAATTAGGAATAGGCTGGCTTGAGTTGGAGCATATTTCCTTTTAAGGAGGTCGAGGGGACCAATATTCGTTTTGTAGGATGCATGGTGTGGAGAAGTGTGCTTTGAAGGGGATTTTCTCCCGATTTGTTTTCCATTAATGTTAATTTTGGCTATCTATATATGTTGGTCAGGTGGAGTGTTGCATTTGAATTTTGAGGATTGTTTGGCCTGTTTAGGATGGAAAAATATAGTCAGTTGATGCCCTTTGTCTCTCGTATGATGTTCAAGGTTGTGAGATAGGAGAAAATGTGATGTGTGGGAGACCAACAATCACAAGATTGAGGTGAGAAGTTTTCTCTTTGGTGCTGTGTGGAATTAGGGGGAATGGTTGATGAGGTTTTCTTGGAAGAGAACTTGGCTAGTAAGGGCTGTACTAAAGTGGTAGCCCTTGTGGAAGTGGAAGAATTTTGCTTTCAATATCTGTTACACGTGCAAACAGTGGACCATTTTCAATCTTTTGGAGTTTATTGATCATTTGAACTTCAGTATCTCTTGTATTTCCCCCCCTCTTATTGCAGTGAGTTTTCAATCATAAACACATTGCACTTTTGCTATCAATATAATTCTTATTACCTATAAAAAAAAAAGTATTTTTCCCCCTCTTGGAGAAGGGTGTTATTGTTGTACTTCCCTTTTAGGGTCTAATGAAGTAATGAATGGTTTTATTCATTAAATTTCTAATGTTAGTTCCTGGTTTGAAAATTTAGAAAAAGGGGGAAAAAAGAAAAGAAAAGAGAAACTATAGCATAAGCAACCACTTTCTCTACCTCTAAGAAAAGTTGAATTTGAAAATATACTGTTTAAGCATATTTGGAATATGATCCCTCACCTCATGTGGGGTATTTGGAGAGAGAGGGATGTGTGTAATTTTGAAGTGAATGAAAGATTGATTCACAATTTGAAGCTTTCATTCTTTCAGATTCTGTTTGAGTGGGTAAATGCTTCGGGTGTTTCTACCTTTAATTCTTGGCGTGATTCTGCTGTTTCCACAGCACAATGCTGTGTGCTTTGTTTTCATTGTATTTTCTCATTTCTTTTTCGATGAAGTTATTTACTTATCCAAAAAAAAAAAAAAAATGTTAAAGCATTGCTTATATGTGATGGATGTCCAATCAATTAATAATTTTTTTTTAATCTTTTATTTATTTATCTTGCAATAAAACCCTTGTACACGGCAAAGATAATTTAATGCCTCTTAGTGTGTTT
The DNA here is from genome assembly GCF_932294415.1 of Quercus robur. Lineage (NCBI taxonomy): Eukaryota > Viridiplantae > Streptophyta > Magnoliopsida > Fagales > Fagaceae > Quercus > Quercus robur. The sequence goes on along the minus strand of NC_065536.1, from coordinate 28,608,866 downwards.
GTACAGTGGCGTGATGTATGATCTTTTTTCTTGTGCTGTCTGTATTTGGTGCATTAAAAAGAGTTTTTTGGCTCTCAGTACAACAACAACAACAAGGCCTTTGTCCCAAATTTTGAATTTTGGCATCCTCAGTATCTAATGTTATTCTTGTACAGAGTGTTTAATGGTGGTGCAGTTTTTCTTGCAACTAAATGGGGTTTTTTTTTAGTTTATGTTCCTGCTTTTGTCTTCCCAATTTACAATTGATATGTTCTGGTGCCTGACCCCTTTTATGGTTCTTGCAGCTTCTTGAACCTGGAAGATATATATGGTTGTTAAAAGCCTTAAATGGCCTTCTGATGTTGCTTCCCCAGGTATGATTCTGGAAGAGTTTTACTTTCATTCCTTCCCCTTTGTTAATGACAATTATGTTGCCTGCATTAAAAACCGACTTATACTTATCAAAAAAAAAAAAAAACCGACTTATACACTATCATGTAATGTAAGTAGTTTTGTACACACTTTTTTTTGGTTTTTTTGAGAAGATAGTTGTGTCCTCGCGTGTATATAAACACAATTAATCCATGAAAAATATTTATTTATTTTATTCTCTTTATCTTTGTCATACTTGACAATTTTTTAAATAACTTTTTAGCCAAATGCCTTGTAATGATGAACAATCACAAACATGATACATTGGGATTTCCAGTTTTGAGTAATTGGAACATAAAAGTGACCACAAATTAGGATGCATGGTCAAGTTGCAGTTAGTGAGGTGGATAGGGATCTGGTAATTCGAGCTGGAGCTGCAAATTAAAGAGCCTGAAAACAAAATTTGCCAAAACATATAGAGTTCATCTAACTATAATCAGTATATTGCACTGTTTAGGAGTAGAACTAGAATACAGATTATTTTCCAGCTGAAAATGGTTTTATGTTCCTCTTTTTCCTGGGAAATCTTTTTGGTATTTGGATCTTGAGACCCAAGTAAAAGAGTAAGGTTCACATCAAGGTGATTTTCATCTGATTGTTACCCCAGCTATTGGGCTTGTTCATACTAAAATCTCAATGCGTCTCAGCCCAAACAGATTAATCTTGCTCCTAACACTAGCTGCTTGGTGGCGATTATTCCAAAATGCAATATATATGTGTGTGTGTGTGTGTGTGTGTGTGTGTAAAGTGCTTTAATTGTGTAGTTAGTAATTAATGTTTACCTTGCATTTGACTCTTGATCGCAGCAAAGTGCCGCCTTCAAGATACTACGAACGCGTTTAAAAACTGTACCGTCGTATTCCTTCAATGGTGAGCAATTCAGGCGAACTTCTTCAGGGAACCCCTATCTACATCACATGCCAAGTGGATCTCAAATCACTGAGGATGGTGACCGAATGCAGGATGGTGGAAATTCAAATAATGGAATTAACTTCGCTTTAAGGCTACAACAGTTTGAGAAAATGCAGTACCAGCACCGTATGCATGCACAAGCACAGGCACAATACCGCAACAGTTCTACCACTTCATTATCAAAGGTTTCATGATTTTTTTTTTCTTGTTATTCTTACTGTCATTGAGCTTTATAAAGATCTGAATGAGTGTTTTCTAGAAATGTGATGAAGTGAGTTAATTTAACAAATGGGATTTTTGTCATGTTCTCATGCTCACAACAAAAGGAAAAGGAAAAAGATACCGGTGAGCTTTAGCTCAAAGCATTAGGGGTTAGACTTGAGGCTGAAGACAAAACATTGTCAGTAGGGCTGGATACTTTTGTTCTTTCTTTTAACTGGGGTCAAGGGTTGTGTGGGGCTAGAGTGACTTGACTTTGGAGCAAAGTTTATGTTGCCTGCCTCAAGTATTTGTGATAAGGCACTGGTTTTTTTAAAATTTATTTATCATCTTCTACTTATAGTTTTCTGTCTCAACTTTTACTGAGTTTTGTATTTAAGGCTGCTATTGCTATTCTTGCAATCATATTGTTGTGTGTCAATATGCAGGAGGTGCAAAGAAATGAAGAACCTCGGCACCCTTCTTCATCAGACACGAGTGGGCCTCCTTCAAGATCATCAAAGAGAGGCCCGGGGCAATTACAACTGTGATGATTGTTGCTGCTTCCTGGTTCCTGCCCATAGTCAAGGCTAATTGTACACCGGTCTCAGAGGATGTCTGACCCATGGATGAGATCTAGTGTAATCTGTAAAATTGTATATCGTAGTAGTTTGTTTTGTTAAACTGTATGGAGGTTGGGACGGTTAAAAGGGTTTTGAATTAAGATGAGCTTGGATTTCCTGAGCTATTCTTTTTCCATAGTAAGCAGCAAGATATACCCATGTGGTTCTGTTGTTTTTTATTGAAAACCACGAGGGCTAGAGGGAGATAATTATTTTAGAAGATACAGTCTGTTTTTGTTATGTTCATCTGTTACAGAAATCTTATAAAATAAGAAATTAGCTAATTCATGTATACAAATCCTACAGAAAAATTATGGATGTGTTATAATTATTTTTATCGATTTTCAACCACTAGTATATTGTGTGCATGTGTGTCATCCATTTTTTGAATAATGCTAACGAATAAATTGTGTTACAGAGACTCTCTCTCTCTCCCCCCGGTACTCAAAATTGAATAAGGAGAAGAAGAAGAAGAAGAAGGCATGCAGCCTCCCATTTTATATGAAAAAATGCCAATAACAAAGAGGTAACCAACCGTAGATATCTTCAATGATGGAAGCTAATGGGACCAATCAAGAATAGCAGATTTCCTAGGGGCCTCCTTTGCTGTCCAAACTTAAGTTAGCTCTCCCGTGTGATTTTACACAACACGGCTACTAGACTAGAAGTCTCATTAATTTCTTGCACAACATCAAGATTCAGCTCCAATCATTCAATAGAGGGAGTAATTATTCAATACTCTCTCCTCTTACATGATATTAGATTCTACTAATTTTTTATGAAGAAAAAAAAAATAGTGGAATCTAATATTATGTGAGATGAGACAGTATTACATGTAATTAGATTTTACTAATTAAATGTAAAGTAAGATTTATCCTTTATATGAGAGGAATGAGAACTTTAGGGTTAATTTGCTTACAATAGGTTTGGGCCTTTTGAACTATAATATCTTTAATACCATGTCAGATTAAAGGTGTAATGTTAAGTTTGTTAGGTCTTATATAATGTGTCGAAACAGGAAGTGTGCAAGACATGTTTGAGCCAACGAATTACAACAGTGATAAAATTAATAGACACCAAATGCAGGAAAATGCTTCGACAAACGGAAGCATGTGCGACAACAAAGGTTCATTCTGAAATGTAATCCGATGAACAATTTTTGTTTGTTAATAGCACCACCCTCCCTTGCCATATTCAGTCCAAGAAAAGGATACAATTAAGTCTATCAGTTTCTCACTTCATTGTCTTATAATTGTCAATTGATATTCATGTTGTTCTCAGTTGATTCACCTTGCAAAATGCAACAAATTTGTTCTTGGAAGAAGTTGCTCAAAATAATGCAAAACTTTTTCAGATAAAGTGCATTGGAGTCTTTCCAATGCGAGAGTATGTGGCACAATGTTTGTACCATAACATTTGTATAAAATGACCAACACTGAGTAAGAGAAAAGTTTTATGTTAATATGAAAGTGATTGTCCATTACTTATAATTGACTATTTTATTAAGTTGACTTATTATGCATTATAATATTTTGAGAATAAATTTCACTTATGTTACACATCTTTGAACCATACTAATACATTGAATAAATAAATTAATTAATACGTTAGATACAAAACTTTAATGAGGTGGAAGACACTTCATGAAAAGATTCTCATAAATGATCATAGGAACACAACTATGATATAGTGGATCTTCTCATAAAATGATCATAGTAACACAACTATGATATAGTGGATCTGCAATACGAGTTGTTTTAACTTTAAAGACTTTAAAATGGAGGCAGAATTTGCTCTCAAGCAGCTCATCAGCATAAGGAGTTTGTGAGGCATCCAAAGTAGACAATGATCTTAGTGTCAACTCTCTCTCTTTGTGATTGGGAATGTTTTCAAATTATCATTTAATTTGGAGAAAACCTATTTCATAATGCGTTAGTCTTTTAATTTTGAAACTGGTGATAATTTTATCATGTATAAATAATGGGTTTTAATTCCTTCAAATTAAAAATGTCGTCGTGTCACTAAATGCCATGACATTATTTTGTTAGTCGATAGCTTTTACTTGAAATTTTAGAGACTAATGACCAGTGTCATAGTCAAAGTCTTCCAATTTTGAAACTAGTGATGGGTTTTCTCATGCATATATAATGAGTTTTGAATTTTAATATTAAAAACGTTATCACGTCACTTAAAAAATGCCATGACGTTGTTTGTTATGTTAGCTATGTAGGCATTGAGAAAGTTTCTCAAAAAAAAAAAAAAAAAAAAAAAGCTTGAGAGTATTTTCAAATGATAAAATAGTCTATTAAATTCGAATTGTTAAAAATGCAAATAGTTTGAAAAGTTGTCCAACTAATAATATTGTTTCAGATTTATAGTTATTTAAAAAAAAAATCCCATATGGGAGGAAAAAGGTTTTTGTGAGAGCACTAGATCTAAGCCAAGTCAAAGTTGTTGTGAATACACTGTTCTAAAATACGAAGTGTTGTGAATTGTGATCGCAGAAATACAATACAGGTGGCGATGGAGAAAGGAGGTAAAGTGTTTTCTGCCTCTATCTATCTCCACTAACGCACATGGAAAGCCTGATTTCAAATATATCTCTTTTTTCTTTTTGTATTTTCCTTCTGTTTTCTTCCTAAACATTTCGTGAGCTATTTCTTCATTTATTTTAACCCATTTCCCGAAACACCCACTAATTATTTATTTATTTTTCTTTACAAGAAGAGTATCTGAAAAACTGTTGTCTTTTTTACTTTTAGCTACAATATCTTTTACGCTGTTTAAGTTTTGGTTGCTTTTTGAGTTTTTATTATTATTTATTTTTAAACTTCAATAGTTACAATAATGTGGTGAGGTGATTTGAACTCATATCTCTATTTAATGGAATATGCAAGAAATGTTATTTAATTACAAGACTCTTGATAAAAACTTCGTTTTTATCTTTGGTTAACAGTGAAAATGTTACTCAACATTGCTATTGCAATTAATAGTTGATAGTGTAAAGTTTGATACTTAATTTTGTTTTTATCTTACCCAAGAGTCAAAGTAGGGCCTAGAAAAAAGAAAAAAGTAAGGCCTAGAAAATCTCTTGAGGAAAATGTTGGTGGTCCATGTTGGAAAAATTTTCTTTTTGGATGAGTAAGAGTAATTGTATTAATAAAGCCAATAATTGTATAATGATTCAGGTAGCAGTTTAAGTATACTGTGTACATGTTATATACCCAGGTTCCAAAATTTTCTTTGTTAATGTCTTGTTTGGGGTTTGTTTGATTTGGTTTCTTCACTTTTTATTCTCTGCTATATCTCAGTTGTTCTTTTAAATTTGTAATTTCTCAAATGGGTATTGGTTGGATTTGGGACCCTGGTTAACTGCATGTACCAGTCAGACCAATCAGTGGTGACATGTGCAATAGCACTTGTACAATATCCACATTCCTGTTTCTTTCTTTCTTTCTAACCTGCACTGAAGCTTTGTTTAGAACATACAATGTTTTGAATACACACTTGTTTCTTTGTGTAAATTCTTGGGTGTAGCAACCTTGAAATCAAAGGGAAAGGAAGGTAGTTTTAAAGGGAAGGATGACAGCTCAATGAAGTCCAAGTATGGAAGGAAAGTTCATATCAATTTTGAAGGTTAATGTTTTCTTCTTTTCCTTTAGTGTATATTAAGTTTGTTACTGGAATATGCTAGTCATAAATATGCTTATCTTCTTAATCTTGAATAATCATTTGAAGGAAACTTAATCGTATTCATTAATTTTCTCTAATTGGTGGTCTTGCTTTTATAGGTTTCCCTGAACCTAAAACTCTTTCTTCACCAAAATATGTAGGGAAGGATGACACTCCATTTCCAAAAGGTCCAATTTTGATGATTGTTTTGTTTGGTTGTTGCCTGTTTATGTTGATTTTACCTTTCCATGCACAATCAATGATCGATTACCTCCTGTGTTGATTTCCCTTGAAAGAGCTTCTCTTTTTTATTTTTAAATGTTTTAAAGGCTATTCAAGCAAAGGGGGAAAAGGAGACAAAATTGCTAATGGTGGAAAGACCCCAGCTAAAGAACCACAACCACTGGAGCTTAACATTGAGCTAGGTGGGTACTTGGATGTATGTTTTTGGTTTACAGGCATATATTCATTATTTTGTTGAGATAATGAAAATTTGGCCTCTTTATGTGTTTGAATGTTTCACTTGTTAATACTGTAGATTTTATGGTTGTATACTGTGAATTTTTTCTTGGTTTTGGAAAACTTAGTTCTAGATCAATTTCTTAAGCTGGGGATGTACTTTGGTAGGTTAACACCATGTTGTGACATGTTTATGGTGGCATATGCAGAGCTACCAGAAAATGTCAAATGCATGAGCATGATGGATTGTGAGGCTGCAAGTATTTTACAAGGAATCCAGGATCAGATGGTCACATTATCAAAAGATCCAGAATTGAAACTCCCTGTGTGAGGAACACATTTTCAGATTTTGCTATTGAATATAAATTAGTACATTTAATTAGTGATATAATCTGTCGTTTGTTTCCAGACCATTTGACAAGGGACTGCAGTATGCCAAAAGGGGTGTCCATTATACAAATCCCCAGTCTGTTAGAAAAGTTCTTGAGTATCCTTGAACTTCACTTTTCAGAGCATTTACTTTTTTATTTTTTATTTTTAATTATACTCATTCTTTAGATTTGCTTTGAGTGTGTGTTGACCCATCACTTCTTCTGATGCGTCATCCATTTAAATCACCCATATGCTGTTGAATTCTTAACTGGAATAAGGACTCTCACAAAACATGGCGTTTCCAATAGCGAGGTTTCAATCTCAACTTGAGTCACTTAAATCTTAAAAGTCATGCAGCACTCTTATTTTCAGTTTTTTGACTGCAGTTATGTGAGATTGCCAATGTTGGTCCAGAGTCTGTTGATGAAGTTTTTTCTCTGGTTCCATCCTTGAAGGTATGATGTCTGGGTTTGTAGTTTTTAGATAATGATATGTTAGATTGCTTACTACGCTAGTGTTTGCTTACTGTTCATTTCTAGTTCTATGCTTGAGAAAGGTTGTTTATGTGTAATAACTAAACAAGTAGAAAATCTGCAAACCTTATGCTTTCTATATCAATAACTGCAAAGGTAGAGCTGATATCTGTTGAGCAATTGGATTTTTTTTGTAAGTTAGTAGAAACAAGCCAAATTGGTGCTTAGTGTATTGATGACTATAGTTGCAGAACTGACATTTGTTGCGCCACCAATTATTTTAAATATGAATGTTAATATTTCCTGACTTTGGGGCTTAATATTCATGCCATTCCCTTAATTTCTTTTGAATGACTATATGAGTGAAAAATTTTCAGTTGCTGATAATGTTGTCATAATCTGAATGTGTTCTGCCATTCAGCAAATCCCTAGGAAAGCATCTGGTATTGCAATTAAAACACTTACTAGTTTCTACAGCTCTACCGTGGATTCTCTCTCTCTATATATGTTGAGCTGTAGTTTAATAGGCCAATGTTGAAGGAGACCCAAATTTTAGTGCTACATTCAACAATTCAAGAGACTTTGTTCAGCTCACTGAGTGCCAGTCTACTGGAAGAATTATTTATGGTTATGTTCTTTTGTGTTGTGGTTTTAAAGCTACTATCTGGGGTGACAACTTGCTGTAACTATTTTTTATTTCAATCATTTGAACATGATACACTACATATTTTCTCACAGGCTAAGAGAAGCAAGCTTAGTGAACCCCTCAAAGGTGTACTAAGTGAGCTAGCTAAGCTTAAAGAGTCTGCTAGCTTGGCAAGTCAACTTGAGGAGGAAAGTCAACATGGGGGAAAATTCACATGAGGATTCCTTTGTGTGGTGAAGCAACAGCAGCTCTACTTGCAGTTAAGATAGCAATCCAAACGAAATTTGATTTTATGATCTTTGATGGTTATTCGACTTCAGTATTAAATGTAATTAATGGCAATCTCTTTGATGTTCCATGGTTAATCAATGGTATTGTAGCTGATATGAAACTTTTGTTAAAAGAACTGTGTAGCTTGGGATTTGGTACACTTATAAATCCATTAATTTTGTTGCTTGCAATGTTGTGAAATGGACTTTTGATGTAACTCTTTGGGCCATTTCCCATCTTCGTTCTTCCTGACTGGCCTTTTATCCCAAGAGAGAGATGGGCCGTGCCCTTCCGTTGCTTTTTGTGTTTTATAAATTAATTCATTCAGCCCAAAAAAAAAAAAAAAAAAAAAAAAAAGTGGACGTCATGGACAAAATATAGGTGTGAGAACTGAGAAAGCCACAATGAACAAATGGAGTGTGAACCCCAAAATCAAGGCATTTCCAATATTCCATGATGCATGAAAGAGTAGCAAGGCTGTGCTACAAAACGGAGAACAGCTTCATGGTGGTAGTTAGAAAAATAAAAAAGAACTATTAAAATGGAAATGACCAAAAACTTTCACTAATGATTGTGGGATGCAGTTAATGGTGGAATTGAAGGTAGTGATTCATTGGGTCATGTAGACTCCATTTGGCAACCATTATAAATATGTAGCTGTGTATTAAAGAACTGTTAGATTTAATTTAATTGTAAAACTATTGTTAAAAGTCACGTGAGATATCTACTTCTAAGACCAAACTTTTATTATATGACATTAAGTTCTTATTGTCCTGTTTCTCCCACACACACACACACACACACACACACACACACACAAACACAAGTCTTGTTGTCCTGTTCCACATCCATGCTCCTAAACTTCATGTAAGGATGTCAGAGCTGATACACCCCCACCACGCAGACGAACCCATCTTCCTTTCTTTCTGCACCAAACGATTCTTATTTCTAGCTCTGTAAAAGCAATTGATCTCATGTCTGTAACCCCCACCAAGTATCTAAGGAAAAATGTGAAAGAAACAAAAATCTAATGTAAAAAAAGGGAGATATCTAGCATGAAATCTTAAGGTACATTCTAATATATTTTTTGTTATTTATTGATTATTTTGCATTAGTTTGTAGTCAATGAGCATCAACCTGCTCAGATTCTTCGGCCATCTTATATTGACTCAATTTATACATTAAACAATTCTCTTGCCTTGAATAGATATACAGGAATTCATAAAGTTCACAAATTCAAGTTGCTATGTTAGTATGATTGGAACCATACAAAACTGCAAATTTACAACCACAGCAACATGCTATCACAATCAACAAGCAATTTGTTGGAAACTTATGCAAGCTCGTACAGACTGAACTATCATATTACACCTCATTGCGCCTAAATATACATAATTTTTTGTTGGTCAACCATCATACAGAGCCAAACCCAACAACTTTTCTGTGCACCTCATCATAGTTTGAAATTGTGTGCCTAAAATTGCATGAACAATAGAAGATCTTGAGCAGCTTACTCATTGTTCTAAATCTGGTGTCTACAAAGCATAGATCTTCTCAAGGTCAGAGTTATAGTCATCAGGATCTGATATATTTGCAGAGTGTGTCCATGAGAAAGACTTGCTCCCACCAGTCCTTTTGATGCGTCTTTGGGAGTCACTGCGGAAAATCCCGAAGTGTTGCCGGAAAACAAAGTAGCACATGCTTGCAAGAGTCCCTACAAGAATTGGAGCTCCCATAATGGTTATAGTTATAGCCATCCATGAATTTGGCTTTCCAACAACAAGAAAAGCTATTGACAGGAACGCTCCACAAGTGCAAGTGCAGGCAACCCACATTAGCTTGTTAACAACAGACACAACCTGCCTCTGAGCCCTTGTGTCCCAGGCCACCAAAGTGATCTGAACCACAACAACAGCTAGAGAAATGAAGAGTGAGGTAGCATTTAAAAGGCAGAATACTCTGAAAGCAATACTATTAGCTATGTTAGCCTTCCCTGCGTTTGATTTATCTGTAAAATATTGGCCAGGCAAGTTGAATATGGCCAAGAAAGCTATTGAGGCAAAAAGAACAGCAACGACTGTGACAGAGTTTGTGGTGTTCTGAACAGCTTCTCTGTGGATTTTCTTTAATTCTTTGGCAATACCAGAAACTCGTCGACGGGTCTGTTCATGTTCTTTGAATTGTGAGTGCACCTCATGCTTTATATCACTGACAGTCCTTTTGAGTTCCATTGCTTCATCCATTTTGCCAACATGCCTGGCATACTTAGCACCAGCTTCAGTTAGAGATTCCTTAATTTCCAATGCAGATTCTCCATACTGCAGTTTATCTGCCAAATCCATTGCAGTTTCATGCTGATTGTTAATCGCGTTGACATCAACAGATGCATAGGTCAGCAACAGGCTTACTATCTGAAGAATTGAGAACAATATTCAGTACAGGAAAACAACTAACACAACTACAGAGGGAATAACAAGCACATTTAAAGTGCATAAAGCCTTCAAATATTTGTGATCAAGAATGAACTTAAGAGGATATGATATCAAACTTCTAGTTTCTTCTAGGATAAAAGTTGTACATATAAATGTGGTAGTGGAATCAGACAGGCAATTTGATAGGATGAAAACCCTTTAAGTTGCTATAGTCTTTCTAATGATGATTGGTATTGAAAGTTTCTACTTCCTCATCCTCTAAGTTAACCAAAATTAATTTTTAATATTGATGTTTGCCTTTTCAACTTATCTCACTCAAATAACAGGAAAATCGAGCTTCCAACATCAGTAGCTGAAGAACTGGTAAGGTTTCCAACAGCCAAAAGGTGAATAGGCAATGATTAATAGCTGGTAAGAGGCACCCAATAAGGTTAACTTGATGCATCTACTTTATAGATCCACTTTCATAGTCATCAGTAAATGCTGACTCATAAAACAGGTAGTCTTTTCATTTATAACTTTAAGGCCTCTTTAAGGAAGTGATCGCTTTATGCTTTTCCTAATCCTCTTCCTCATCTTAGATTGCTACCACGGACACGGTTATATGCTTCTGTTTAAAGAGGTGGTACAGTTAATGTGATAGCTAAGAGGTGATAGAGATATTTCACGTAGGTAGTATGAACTATGAAAGAGTCCAGCAGAAGGGTCCTTGGCAAGTGGTACTGAAGGTGCAAGATGAATTCTCACAACAATGAAATGGATAGCTCCTAATCTTACTAGTTACTACTGTAATTAAAATCAATACTAACTGCAAAAATGTAAAAAAAGAAAAAGAAATTCTAGAGGAAACAAATGTGCCAACATGTTTTCATCTTTAAAGTCAGAACAAAAATACCTGTGAACGGCCTTTCCTTGTGGCCATGTGCACAGCTGTATTACCCTTCTTATCACGTTCATTCAGAATAGAGCGATCAGCTTCCAATATCTCCTCAACTACTGAAGGACACGTACCTTTCACTGCCATATGGAGTGCTGTTTGACCCTTTTTATCTTTGATGCTGACTATTCCTGGATCACGGTCTATAAGTGCTTTTACAATTCGAAGGAGGCCATACCTGGCAGCTGTGTGCAATGCAGTTTTCCCATTTTTCCTTACTGTGCGAATTAAGCTGGCATCAGCATCCAAGATGGCATTCACTACATCCAAATGGTCCTTCACAGCAGCTGAATAAAGCGGGCTGGTGTTTGAGGAGTCACATGACTTACAAAGCTCAGGCCAAATGCCCAAAAGTTCCTTCACAATATCTGAAGAAAATAACAGTCAAACACTACTCAAAAAGAAATCCTCTCTGTATTTGGGTAAGTGAAATATATCCTTTCAACACTACATAATAACTGTAAAATAATTTAAGCAAATGGTACTTAGAGTAAACTCCTGGATGAATGATGCTCAGTTTTACCGGCCAAATTATATACACTGTTAGGATTGTTGTAATCGCTTCAGTATTTTGATAGTAGGCTAAGACACTTATTTTCAGATAAAGCACCATCATGGCTTGTTGAATGCATGCAATTCACATCAGTTGTTTCCATGCATGGTTTTGAGGAGGACTACAGGCCATCACTCTCAAATTTACCACGAAGGTTATTTTCTACTCTCTAATCTCAACCTTAAATCTACAAAAAATGCTCAAAGCAAGGAATGCTTAGAATTTAGAACCATCGTAAGTCAGATTTTTCTTTCTAATACATCATTATATACACCCCATTAAAGGGGTAAAAAGCTTTGCCAAAATGACAAAGATAAAAGCATTCCTCCACAAGTAAATAATCTCATTTCACAGTTTGAGTCTGACGCTAGATCAATAAAATCATTCGCAGTTCAATGATTACAAGGTTCAACAAATTCACTCATATGAAACAAGCTCTTCCCTGAAACACAAAAGCCCAGTACTACATGAACTACTTCCTCACACCCAAGTCCAGAACAGAGCTATGCATCCAATCAATTAAATTTCGATCTCCTACAAATCCAATCATATCAATACAAAATTTGATTAGATCAAGAGAACCACTTGTAAGCCATAATATATATGCACAAGAAATTAGCAACGATTAGGTATCACTTAGTCATAATTCTCAAAGCACTTCAATTGCTTCGCAGAGCAAAAAATACACTCATATTTGCTGTTAAAAGCAAGAGTAAGTACTAAACAAACTGACTTAAATCACTCACTCTTACCATTCTTTCAGCCAAAGCAGCTTATATTTCTATAACTATTGATCCATAAATCAAATACAACCATGCAGAAAATGAAAATTTTAGCTAATCATTCATTAAAAAAACACAAAAACGAAAAATTTAGCCAATTCCCAACAATCCCATCAAAAGAAAAAAGAAAAAAACAGATACACGGACCTAAATTAAGAGTTGAGAGTTGAGAGTTGAGAGTTGAGAGTAACATACCCAGGTGGCCAAGCTTAGCGGCGATGTGAAAGGCATCCATATCAGAGTTAGACCTGATCTTGAGGGTCTGAATATCAGAGAATCTAAGCAAGTAGCTGAAAATTTCATGCCGATTTTCGGCTGCAGCCAAGAACAGGGCAGTCTCCCCTGCATCGTTCTGCAGAGGCATTAGATCGGAGATGGGGGAAGCATCTGATGGGTCATCTCCGGACAGCTTATCCAAGAGCTGCTTGAGGGAGTCAAGGTCGCCTGATCCGACGGCGGAGAAGAAGGGCTGGTGGGTGATGAATCGTAGAGCCTTTGATGAGTTTGAGACTTCCATCGTGTTGACGAGTTGAAGGCAAATGGTAAGTAGTAACAGTACTGAGTGATCAATAACTGTAAGAAGTTTCTATCTTTCCATTGATGGAAAGGAAAAAAGTTATCAAGAATTATTCAATGGGAAAAGAAAGACTTTAGAGAAAGTTTTCTTTGTGGGTTTGAAAGGAGAGAGGACTAGGTATGTGTGTGAGAGAGCGTTGAGGAAGATGAAAGAAGATGTGTGGGTCGGTGTGAACTTTTGTTTGTTTATTGCAACTTGTTGAAACTCTCAAGCATCCTTTCCTCTCCTTTGTTTGATTGATGATGTTGATGGTGGAAATGGTGGGGTCTATTTTTGAGGTGAAGCCCATGTGGATTGTCGTTTGTGGAAAGAGGAAGGGTTTGACTTCAAAGATTCGTTTCTTTCTATTATATATATATATATATATATATATATATATATGTGTGTGTGTGGGTGTGTGTGGAGGTTAGGCTAAAGTTACACGCGAAACTTTAATAATATTATACTAACAAATAATTTTTAATTAGATGTAAATTTTAATAAATTTATTATTAGATTACATTATTTTCGTATATTTTTCATGCTTGAAAAATTTTAAGGTAATCAAAGATCAACAGTAATGTTATCAATCAATTGTTTAAATTCAAGTTTTTGTAATTTGAAATAATGCATAAAAGATTAGTTTATAAATTGAATGGTAAATTACATTTAATTGACATGAAATTTGACATGTATGTTAGGAACATATAGAACATGTAATTCAACAGTTGAATTTTCAAAATATGAATTCAATAATAAGTTATTGAGTAGTGTAACATTGTTTAGAGTTATATTAGGTGTAATTTAAACTCATATCTCTCTCTCTCTCTCTCTCTCTATATATATATATATATATATATATATATATATATATTACATACGTTTTTGTGGGTCTCAGACTCACAATTCACTTTCAGCGACTTTTAACCATTAAACGTTAAGGTCAAGGTTTCCTTAAAAAAATAAAGGGTTAGGCTTGTATTTAGGGTTAGTTCTACTGTATACGTTAAGATACAGACATGTGTTTAAATTGAATATATATCCATATCTCAACATATTTAGTGTGAGTTTGGTTCAACTTTCAGGAGCTAAAATGCATGTTTTCAAGTTGAAAATCCAAAAAGTGTGTTTGGTAACGAAATGCAAATGCGTGTTTTAGAAAAACTTGTTTTCCAAATACAAAAGACTCGCACTTTTTTGTGCGGCAGCTGGGCACTAGTTTTTGCAAAAAGCTACAGCGTGTTATCAATATTATCGTTGGAAGCTACTGTGAATTTCCCAAATTGCCCATTGTGTTTCAAAAGACAGATCACGCTATCTGCAGTCCTCAGTTCTAGAACTAGATCTCATCTCTTTGCTACAGTGGATATTGCCAAAATGAATTGTGTCTTGATTCTTGATGAGAATCATGGAGTCACTAATCAACACAACGATGAAAAAGTTGCCTTAAATGGTGGTGCCGAAGTGGGTCTTGATTCTTGATGAGCCATGAGGCAAAGCCTTACTGCAAGAAGGAAACTGTGACTCACAAAAATCACTTTGTTGAAGTGTGGGTATTAGGTACTACCAGTAATATGTGAGAGAGAGAGAGAGAGAGAGAGAGAGAGAGAGGTAGGTGTTGAAACTTGAAAGAAGACAAAATGTAAAGAAGTGTGTGTGTGTGGAGGAAAATAGAGATAAGGGAGTAATAAAGAAGACAAAAGGTGAAGAAAATGTGGCTGAGAAAAAAATTGGAAAAAAAAAAAGAAAAAGGGTGTTGTGTTGGTTATACATCTGATGTGGGGGTAAGGGCATGAACAAATCTTCTTTTTTATTTATTTATTTATTTTTATTTTTTATATTAGAGTAATGTTATCTCTAAAGTATTTTTACAACAAATTTTAGTTAACAATAAATTTATTATTATTATTGTTATTAAGTAGTTTTTTTTTTATTTTTTTATTTTTTTATTTTTAAGTAAGTATTATTAAGTAGTTGATTTAAGTATGAAATAAACTCCCTTATATATACATTGTCTTTTTTGGTAATATACAATTCAAATCGTTACTTTTATAAGTACTAGCCAAGCAGCCTTTTAAAAAAGCCCAGTTTTATACCACACTTTTTGAAACCTCCACTTTTTCAAAAAGCTCAGTTTCAAAAAACTAAACCAAATTCACCCTTAGTAGAATTGACCACTATATACAAACCTCACCCATAAAGGAAAGGTTAAGGTTAAGGTTACTTTTTCTCTCGTGTTTTTTTTTAAAAAAAAAAAAGATTTTTTGGGGTTGGGTTGGAAAGACTCATTGACTAACAAACAACAGCTAGTTTTACAATTAATATTTATCATTTAGAGCACGACATGAAATTTGACAATACTCCATACCTTCAAAAATTTACTTATACGCTAGATCAGGTGGGTAAATCGTATTTCCACCTTCAAAAATTACTTACACACTACATGAAATTTAAGCATCATTACACGTATTTTCACACATTTTTCACCTACACGTATTTCTACACATGTTTTCAAATAATAAAACACATGTTCTTAAGTGCATGTACCAAACACTCCTTGAGACTTCTTACTTTCTGTTCATCCCTGGAATACATGGAACGAGATTGAGCCTCTCCTACAAAGTGTCATATTTGATTTTTCTCAAGTTATCTCTTATCTATAGCCAGGCTTGGATGACATCTTATTATTATAATTTTTTTTTTTGGTTAATTCTAATGGTCATCATCGATTAAATAAGTGACAAAGACAAGTGTTGGGTGAAATGCACCGTGGTTCCAACCCACTTGTAATAGACATGCTCATTTAATGAGCTTGTTTTTCATGTCTCTTAGTTTTTCTTCATCATGTACAAAAGTCAGAAAGTTTAGGTAAAAATGGCCATATATCACTATTTGGGAAAATATTTATGGATCTACCAGACTACCACCGTTTGCGAAATACTTAGCAATCTATCACTTTTTTGAAACTTGATTTTGTGAAAATTGAGTTTTTCATGGTACTCCATGTACCAAACACCCTTTGAGACTTCTTACTTTCTGTTCATCCCTGGAATACGTGGAACAAGATCGAGCCTCTCCTACAAACTGTCATATTTGATTTTTCTCAAGTTATCTCTTATCTATAGCTGGGCTTGGATGACATCTTACTTATTACTATAATTTTTTTTTTTTTTTTTTGTTAATTCTAATGGTCATCATCGATTAAATAAGTGACAGAGACAAGTGTGGGGTGCAATGCACCGTGGTTCCAACCCACTTGTAATAGACATGTTTATTTAATGACCTTGTTTTTCATGTCTCTTAGTTTTCCTTCATCATGTACAAAAGTCAGAAAGTTTAGGTAAAAATGGCCATATATCACTATTTGGGAAAATATTTATGGATCTACCACTGTTTGCGAAATACTTAGCAATTTATCACTTTTTTGAAACTCGATTTTGTGAAAATCGAGTTTTCCATGGTACTCGAGTTCATGGAACTTAAGTACCATAAAAAAAAATTTAAATTTTTTTGATGGTTAGGAGTTCATGGAACTCGAGTTCCATGAACTTGAGTTACATCAAAATATTTCAAAATTTTTTCATGGTACTCAAGTTCACTAGAAATCAAGTTTAAAAAAAGTGGTAGATTGCTAAATATTTCACAAATAGTGGTAGATTGCACAAAAAAAAAAAAAAAGTGGAGTTTGGCCATTTTGGCCAAAAGTTTAAGTGAACTTGCTGGAGAAGCTTGCCAAAAAGAGGAGTTGAAGTCATCTTTGTTACGTACAAAAGTCAAGGTAACTGGCTTGCATTTATTGTGACTTGGGGGCCATTTGGTATGGTATTTTAAACAACAGTTTTCAGTTTTTAAATAATATTACATGTATTTCTACACAATTTTTCATCCACACGTATTACCAAAAAGTACAAACAACCAAACAGGCCTTTAATGTGAAGAATGTAGAAGGAGGAAAAGAAGAAAAAGGTGAAGAAATAAAAGGAAAGGTCATTCGACCATTTGGTGCAGAAGAGAAGAGTGAAGAGAAGTCCCAGTGAGTGAGAGATACATGGTGAGGAAAAGAGCAATGAGCGAAAAGAAAAAGAGAGAGTTTTTTTTTGCTCAAGTTGTATCTCTATGTAATATAGTGAAATTGTTCAGAGTTTGTTCCGTGATTTTTCCCTTCAAGGAGAAGAGGTTTCCACGTAAATTTTTGTGTTCTTGTGTGATTGTGCTTCTGTTGTGCTTGTTGAAATTTATTCACAGTTATATAGGATTTTTCCCATCAACAAGAAACTCTCTTTCCCTCTCTAATGGAAATATCAATATAATATAAGAGAAATGAAGACAATACAAATTAATTATTTTTCTACAAGTTAATTATTAACTCTTATTTAAATTTTTTTTTTTTTTATGAGATAGTTTCAATATGCTATTAGCCTTTCAGTTCAAACTCCTTTTTCCTTAGACCCTCATGCACTTTGTGCATGAAAAAGTAGCAATTTAGTTATAAGGTCCTTAGCAACTCTTATTAAATTGAAATTCAAATTTTCAAAATAAATACTCGTGTCAATATTGTTGTAATAAAGTTTGATAGTTATATTTTATGATATACACTTTTATCTGTTTAAAATTGATTTGATTTGTCATATGTTATTATTCTTAATTTCTATTGAAAAATGTTTAATCAACTAGGTTAGATTCTTGAAACATCAAAATTATTGGATATTTTTAAATTTTATTTTTATTTATATATATAAATGAAGTAAAATCTTATAATTCTCAAATTTTATTTTTATTTTTATATTTAAATGAAGTAAAATCTTATAATTCTAACCTGATCCTATAATTCGATTTGCAGGATCCACCAATTGTATGTAATATCTCAATTTTTTAACAACCATACCCCTTAGAAATATTTTTTAACCGCCAAAAAAGTCTGTACGACAGTACCTATTGGGTACTTAAAATAACAAACACAAGTAGAAATTTGATTAGTTAGGCATTGCATATCTTTCTTCCTCCCCAATTCCCCCCCCCCCCCCCCCCCCCCCCCTTTTTTTTAATAAGAGAATGTATTAAATAGAAAAAATTTTGGTATCCATATTTGTATTTCTCTTTTCTTCATCTCCTTCTTTTCATCCTTATCTCTTGTCTGGACATTGCAACTATGGTTAACATTGACACAAGTAAAACCATTGTGGGCATCATTAATTAGTACCTTAAAACTTCACTATATATATTACAAAAATTTAATGTTCATGTTCCCAAGAACTTTTTTTATTTCACTTCTATTGGGGAACTTTTCATCTTGTGTCATTTAATTTCATCCAAGTATACTGAGGATTTGTTCTTATACTATTTCCATTTTTTTTATTTGTTTCATGGCCATGGCCATTAGACATTTATGATCACACATACAATGAATGGGGAATAATCCTCAAAAACTATCACTGAGTAGGTAAATTGTAAAGCTCTAGAAGTTAAATTGTGGCAGATTGTTTGGAGCAAGGAAAGAGTGCATGATCACATTTTAATTGCACTCTTTCTAGCATAACCGTTTAGTATTTTGGAAGGGTAGGGTAATTACTAATTAGTAATTACAACTAAGAGTGTAAGTACATGCCATTCTTTATCTCACTCGCCTACTTCTGCAATGGAATGATTTGGGTGATCTTGCACTCCTCAAATTTGATGTCTTCATCTTGGTAACTCCATAGACTAAGTACGATTTTATGATTACTTATTTAGTAAAAAAGAAAGGTTAATACAGCAGTCCCTAAAATTAAAAATAAAACTTTAAAAATTGTACCTAGCCAAAAAGGTAAAACAAATTGTGGAATAAGTGGAAGCAAATAAGCAATAAGTATAGTAGTGTTTTCTAGATTCAATTGAACGAAGAAGTAGTCTCTTAATTGGTGTTGCCATGGATCTATAATCTATTCTTGATGTTGCCATATACACTGGATCAGCATCAATGAGAAATGGTAACTGGGCACAATGTGAATGATTGAGTGAAACTTTGCCAATTAGAGAAACCCAGAAGTTCTCAAGCAGTGCATTTCTACATTTCACTGGTTGGCTGTACTTCCGGTTTGCATATTTTCTTGTCATCTTTGTTTTAAACGGCAAATGTAATTTTTTATGAACCAAGGATTAGGCTTCAGTTTAATTCCCGGCGTAGCACCCATAAAAAAAAGCAGGTAAGCCAGCTTACACAACGCTGAATCAAGTTTATCAGTCACTGAAATCAACAAGGAATATAGTCTACTCACTTCAAGAGATTGGATGGTCTTGATGAGCTGCGGGTGAAAAAACAACTATGTCAATTTTAATGAAAATGGCTGAAAGTACATCCAACTTTGTTATATTGCTTACCATAAAAAAGATGTGTAATTTCGCAAAATAGTCGAAGTGTAAGTTGAATAAAAAGTTAGAGCAGTATTGATTTTCAACACGAAATTCACATTTTTATCATTCTAAAGAACTAAATGTTTATAGAGGTATGCTGATTAGTGAGCAAAGCATAACCGTTAGTATTACGACATTATTATCAAACATGAATTTTTTGAGAACAACAGATGTACGCAACAAGAATTATATTATCAAACATGACATGTCGACGTTTACATGCTGTTGCTACTCACCATATAAAGAAAATTATGTCATGTATGTGCGCTATACAGCCTAAGAAGATATTTTTCTTTTAAACTTTAAACCTGTGATTACTAACAGAAGAGGATGAAGAATTAAATGGAAAAAAAATTAAGACAATTCTGATTTGGTACAAATTACCTGTGAACTTTCCCCAATCACAGCTTCCTTGAGTGAAACAAGGCTTGGTACGTAAGGAATCACAAAGTGGAATGGATCAATACCACAAACCTGAATTTTCCGCTCATGTCTTTTGGCATTATAGGCAGACAACTCAGAATTATGCAAAATGTATAATTCAGCACCTTCCATTGCTTCCATTTTTGTGTATAGACCATAGTTCAAAATTTGTACAGGTCCACGATTCCATATTGAATTAGTCCATTCCGCATTAGAGATAACAAACTCTTTCGTCCAAGACTGTTTGACACCATAATCCTTCATAACCCAAATTTCAACAGAATAAGAAGTCAAAAATTTCTCACATAAATAGAGGAAACCTCCTGACACTCCCAAATGCATATGCCTAACCCTCGAAAGGTCTTGAACAGGGGGTCCGGGAAATGGTTTAAATTGCTCATTCTCAATGTCAAAATGACATATGAATGTGGTATTGTTATGAGGCTGAACCAACCAATGCAGAGCACCATTCAAAGAGTCACAAAAACTTTGGTATTCTGATTTAGGAAATGAATATGGGAAATCTCCAATATTTCTCCATTTCTCTGTACCAAGTGTGTATACCTCAATCTGATGTGATTGATGCTCCTGTGTAGCAAAAGACCACCTATTATCACAAATTTCTTGAATCAGCTTGTATCGATTAGTGGTTTGGCTGAAACAAAACCCCAGTATTCTTCTTTTGAATCCATCATTCTTGGGTTGTGGAAGGGCCATGTACTCTCCTGTAATTACATTACACACATACGTAACAGGTTTCCTGCGACAAACTGCACTGATGCACAACAAGCCATTGCAGGAAGATTGAAATTGCAGTACCCCACCTAGATGGTTAATCTCTCTTGGCAATTGTTTCAACGGAGCAAAAGAATCATGTGTGTCCCAACCTTCAAGCTCAAGCACATACAATCTCTTATCTAAGATACTTAAATCAGCTGCGTTGCTGAAAAGAAGGCTGACGGGTGCTCTTGCAAAGTGCAGCTTAGCGAAATAAGGGTCTGAGATTATATTGAACCAGGTCTTACAAACGCACTTATATTGAAGGACGCTTGTAATGGGAAGTCTGGATAAAATATCCATAAGTATTATACAAGGCAGTTCTGGTATTGAGTCTATTGATATATTAGTCTTCTTCTTCCTCAACCATATCTCAGTGTTCAATGTAGAGGGAAGGACTCGAAATGCAACTCCTAGCCAGATAATGAAGAAAATGGAAAAAACCATGAATACAGAGTCGAAGGACATGAGTTTGCAAAAGGTTTTGATATGCTAAATGATACTCTCACATGCAATACAGCACTGTGAAAGAAATTTATAAATCATGCTATAAGGTCTTGAAATTTTTGTACCCCATTCGTTCTTAGTTTGTTCCTATTATTCGTTATTCCTATGTTTGTTATATAATTAAGAGATCAGAAATAAGCTGGAAATTAGGAGTAATTAATAGGCAAAGAGCAATTCACGCTTTGGTTGTTATGTATTATTGTATTAAACTGACACGACTATTTCACTCATATAGAGTCACACAGTCACTTTTTTTATTTATATATTTTATCTTTTGAGAAACGATAGTCCCAAAAGATATTAGGCCTTTTTGGTTTTATACTTTTACTAGTCGCTAACCCGAATAGCTATTGAATGTGTTTTAGGAAAAAAAAAAAAGTCATTATTTTTAAGTTGCAATAGTAAGCAAAAATGTATGAAAAAAAATATTGATATTGAAGGAAATAACACAAAGTTTTATTAGTTAGGCAGAACAAAGCAATGTTGTTTTATTTATTAGTTTTTTGTGGGAAGAAATAAGAGACAGAAAGTTGTGCTTTTAGTTTAGTTTGTGTTGAATATATATATAAAAGATAGATTGTAATATATATGTCAAAAGGTGCCTATTGAAATGGTATAACCCTTCAATTTTGATATACTAAAAAGTGTCTATTGAAATGTCATAATTCTTCATATTGGATATACCAAAAGGTGCATATCGAATGCTTATATATAGATAGATATAAATATAGATAGATTAACGTCTTTTTTTTTATTATTTTATTTTATTATTATTACCTTTGATCAAAACCTTAGAAAAATTGCAACGCAGTAGCATAGATAAAAAAGAGAGACGATGACAAAATGAAGGTGAGTTTATATTTTTATATTTTCAAATATATCTTTTAAAAGAAAATTGTTTTTTAAGTTTGTAATCAATTTATTGATTTAGGGCTGTTATTAATTATTTTCACGTGTTTACAAAGTTAGGGTTTGATATGTGACTTTGAGGGGGTGATATGAATATGATAGTTTGATTTTGAATAAACCAAAGTTTGAAACTTTGTGAATACTTGCTTTTTTTCTTTAATATAGGGTTGTGATGTTAGGGCCGGGAAGACTCTTAAACACTTATCACACTATGTATCATTATCATACATTTACGTATGGATGGCCTGTGTTTATATTCTTGTTTTTTTTACTTTTTATTTCTGTGATTCTGTTTGGTTCAGTAACATACTTGATTTTCAGATAATGTTAGCAGTTATAACATAAAATCGTTTATGTTTTGAGTCCGACAGTATTCGTTTTTCTAATTTGGTTTGGCTTCTATGATGTTAATGAATTCAATACTTTACTCGTGGATTGGTCCGACTTTCATTTAGAAAACTCTATGATTGCTTGTTGATTTTGTGTTTGTTTGTTTATTTTTATTTTTATTTTTATTTTTATGTGACATAAAGTCAGCAATTGACAGCCACAGAACCTAATGCTATCATGTAACAATCACAAAACGTGTAAAGAAATTGTTCAGTATTATTGTTGCTAGTATTGGTGTGGCATGATTTCTGGACCTTTTCACTATTTAACAAAAAAAACACAACTTACAAATAGCAATTTTAGAGAATACCCACAAGTTTCTAGTGTTTCTAAGAAAGATGAAAGATAAGAAGTTAAGAAGAAGTTACCAAATGAATATAAACTACTATTTATACCTAAATTATTATAACTCTTCAAGGCACCTTTTCATTTAATATGCACATTTTCTGTTAATAGACACATTTTCATTTAATAAACATTTTTTTTTTCATTCAATAGGTACATTTTCAGTTAAGAGACACCTTTTCATTTAACAGACACATTTTCAGTTAATATGCACCTTTTCGTTTAAAATGCATAACTGTTCGGTGTTTCTAAATGTATATGTGACATTAATTTATGTAGCCACGTGGTGTAGTGAAGAGTGGTCAATAAAAAGTTAAATGTTTCGGCTATTAGTTATTATTTAGATATAGACTAATTACTAACCCGTGCGATGCACGGAAAAAAACTATTGAAAGTATTTTGAAGAAAATAATATTATATTTGACCTTAAATGGTTAGCATGTGTGCATAAATGCTTGTAAATATAGGAGTTAACAAACAATAAACTAACAAAATCATCTTTCCATTTAATAAAACATTTGAAAGATTCTCTCTAAATGTAGAATTTGTAAAATTGCCAATACATTTTTGTATCTTCTTTGTGTCAAAACATTTTTGTACATTTATTGTACTATAATTTTCCCACTAAATTTCAGTTTCTCTATGTATCAAAACAAAAATAAAATGCAATAAACATCTAATACTCATAAAAATTTTCAATTAATAATGATCTATTTGTCATGTACCGTATAAATTTTTACTAATGTCTAGTTGTAGTTTCTACCAAGGTAGTCAATACCGGCCATACCAACCGGTATGTATCGTACTGGTATGTATACCGGTATCGAAACATCAACATTTCGTACTAGTTTAAATATCAGCCATGTACTGGCCATACCAGCCAATTTCAGGCAATATCGGCCAGTACATAAATTTTTTTTTTTTTTTTTTTTAAGTTTTGTAATTTTTGAATTTTTGTTAGGGTAGAATGATAACTTATTTGTATAAACTTATTAGTATTATTTATTTTCTTAGTATGCAATGGTAACTTTTAAACTTTCTATTTTTTATATTATGTTTTTTTTTTTAATTGATACTAAAGTCTAAAACCATGAATAATTTGTTTTGAATTGAGGAAATGTTTTATGGTAAACTTTTATATTTATTATAATACACACACACACACACACATACATACATACATATATACATACATACATATATATATATATATATATATATATTTATAAATATAAAAAATAATGGTAAACCCGAAACGGTACACCGATATTAATCGGTACCGAAATATATCGTTCCACTGGTCAAACGGTACAGCCTCTGATACGAGATTGACTTCCTTGGTTTCTACATTATGGATTCATGACTTGGTATTCACTTTCTAATGATTTTGCACCATAAGCTATTTACGATATGATTGTAATGCTACAAAATTTTTTAAATAACTTTTACATACTAATGTGACAATGAATATAATTATTCAAAAAAAATGTGACAATGAATATATTTACTTGTTTAATTGAAGATTAATTTATTTGTTTAGAGATAAATAATAAATAAGCAATGCAGTAAAATTTGTAAGTCATAAAATTACTCTATATACTAAATTATATTAAATGTTCAACTTCATAACCAACTGCTAAAGAATCAATGACGAACTAATGAAATGTGAAATGTCGCTGAGAAAAAATAACTAATAAAATGACAAATGAGAAAAAATAACTAATAAAATGACAAAAGCATGTGTAGTTATAACAAAACTTAGGTAACTTTAAGTGTTGTTCCTTAGGTTTCCATTTTAAAATTCAACCATGTAACTACTTAATTAAAAAATATATTTTCTTCCCATGAGAAAAAATTCACATGGTAGAATCTCAAAAGAAAAACTTAAAGAATAGCATCTAAGTACTATACCTAAATCTAATTCGTGTAGTTATATAGGCTAACGTGTAGCCTAAAGGTGAGTTAAGTAGGGAATAGACTTTGACAAATAGACTCACGTGGGGCTGTTGGGAGAAAGCAAGTAATAAGTAGTGATATGATAATACCTTACAAAGATTTTTAAAAGATGAGTAGTTCTGGGGCTTAGAAGAAAGAGAGAAAGAGAGATTGGGGCTTAGAAGTTCGGCCTAATCCACTCCATCAACCACTTTCATACTGTCAGACTTAGACAGTACTGGTGAGTGATGAATTTTTTTTTTTTTTTTGAAATTATTGGGATAAATTTGGAGTGGTTATTTTGAATGTGTTCTTCACTTCTTCTCCACTTTGGTGCCTTTTGTGGTTTGAAAAGGAAATTGGGGTAGCATTAACAATTTGCGGGATGTGAAAGAGTTCGGGAAAAAATTTAAATGACTTCTTAATCTGTTAGTAAACTAAAAATATTAATTATCAACTTCAATTCAAAAGTAGTGCTTGTTTTGGGAAAAATGTTCAGATACTTTAGGATTAGTTTTGTTTATGTGTTAATCATATGCATTAATCAAGCAATAGCAAATGAAGAAGACATTTGATTAAAAATTAAAACATGAGAGAAGGGAAACATTTGGAGTAATTGACCTTTGAACTTCTTTGGTGACTTTTCTTGTAGTAATCGTAATATTTGCTTCTTGAATAATTCTTATTCCAAATAAGCCAAAACTTGTTTCTATAATTTTTTTTTTTTTTTGGAATTTTTGCAGAAAGTAAGTTACAGAAAGAGAATTCCCTTTTATCAAAAAAAGTCACAGAAAGAGGTAAAAGAATGAGAAGAAACGACAGTTTTTGTAACTGCCCATGTAAACACGAAAGGATGCAACTAAAGTTTGGCAAAATTTGTAGACTACCAGAAGGAAATGTTTGATTGATATTTCGTAACTACTATCCTAGAGACAGAATATTGTGCCTGTAATTTACTACAGGTGACTGAACACAACAGTTCTGAAAAGTGAAACTATTACTAAAACGTTTATCTTATTCCTCCAAACGAAAATATATAATGCTTCAATCTTTTTAAATGTAAATGTGGCATTAATTTATGTAGTCATGCTACGTAATGAGAAAATGTTAACAAAAAGTCAAATGTTTCGACTATTGATTATTATATAGACATAGACATAGATATAGATTCAATGTTTTTTTTTTTTTTTTTTTTTTTTTTTTTTTTTTTGCAGAATTCATTTTCGCTGCACCAAAAAAGGAGTCTTCTTTCATTTTCTTATTCCCTAAAGGTCTGTTAAGTGTAGTTGGAATGAGGTGTAATAAATAAGATGTGTAATAAGGGTTTGTATGTGTACAATAAGAGGGTGCTGGTGTTGGGGTGCAGAGCAGGCTGTGACGCAAGGCTGTGTAGGTTGGGATGCAGCAGTGAGTATACGTGCCTAAGGTTCACATGTGAGATACATTAGAGTTGGTTATTGACTGTGCAAGTCAGTTAGAGTTAGTTAGGGACTGATGGGTCTTGACAGTTGTCTTAGTGTTGTATAAGAGACTAGTGAGTTGTATAATGGACAACCAAGCAAATTGTATTCTTCAATGAAACTTTTCCTTTTCTTTTTTCTTCTGTTATCTTCTCTCTCTATCTTGGAGGCCTAGCTGACCTCGAATCCAGCTACACATAAATCCACCAATGCAATCCTAACAAGGTCTTGCTCCATACTTGTTTCTTACTAATATACAAGCCGAGTGGATATCAGTATATTTTAAGTTCATATAAATATATATTGTAAAATATTATCTTTATAATTCATGCATATCATGCACATGAACTATCTTCTTTGAATGAACTTAAAAGCATTTTCTTCTCAAAAAAAAAAAAAAAAAATTAAAATTAAAAGCATTTAATTATTTTGATTAATTTAAGCACATAATTTTTCTCTTTATTTGTTATTGCGTGTGTATTATTAATTTTTTGTGCGTGTGTTTTGTTAGTGTTTATTTCAATTGTTGTTAAGCGAATAAACTTAAGCAGAAATAACATATATTGAACAGTCAATATATTAGTTTACAAACTCACCATTTAAATGTTGACAAGCTGTTTATGGTGCATAAAACCATTATTTATTTAGGGATTTAAAAAAAAATGTTTTACAAAAGATATATGGTTGATCAAAAATTTGATTAAAATTTAAATACTAAGGAAATAAAAAAAATTATAGTTGAATATTAATAAATGATTTAAATTAAATACTTATATATTACAAAAATTCACATTACTCTTACTTTTTAATATGATTTATTTATTATTATTATTATTTTGAGTTTTGGTATTGGGAAAATGCCAATAGTATAACAAACTTTACTACAAAAAAAACTTACAAATTAATGTAGTAACGAATGTGATCTACACTTCAAGAAAGTGATAAACGAGCATTTGATAGGTTGTTGAAGTAATTCAAATCTGCATTTAATAGGTTATTGAATTCTTATATACTATTAAAAAAAAGTTGTTGAAATCCATTAATCATATTTATTGTCACGTCAATTTGTAAATGTTATGCTATAAAATTTATAGTATTTCTAATTTTTTTTTATTTGAATTACTTCTTGTGATTGATGACACATCTATTTGTAAGACCTATGTATTATCTCTAATATTATTCAATTTTTTTGGGCTTTCTTAAAAGTGGAGAAAAAAATATAGGAATTAAAATTTTTTTAAATGTGCAAAATACATTTTTGGAAAGAAAATAAAAAATCATTTTTGCCCCCACATTTCGGGGACTTCCTCTAGTAGGGGCCCCCAGGCAATGGCCTAAGTTGACTAAGCCTTGGGCTGGTCTTGGAAGCAGAATATGCAACCCAAGTCATCCTCAGTATCACTATTAATCCCATTACTTAGCAAGACAAGAAACTAGAAGATGATTGCCATGGGAACAGGTCATTGGGCTGGGCTCATTGTTATATTTGAAACATCCTGGGTTTATTGGCCTTGGGAGTTCTTATATTAATTCAAAACTAATAGGACTAATGTTTCATAGGAATTTTAACAAACATTTACATAACACACACGGAAGCCTTTAAATCAGATGATGATACGTTTATCTACTTGGATGTGGTTTGGAGTCCTCTGTTTTAGGTGATTGTTATTAGTGTCCTCTGTTTTAGGTGTTTGTTATTGTAACGTTAGGATTGTTGGTTAGTTTGGACTGTTTTTCAATTGTGAGTGAGTCCCTAGCATGTTGGGTTGTTATGCCACAGTATCCCTTCATATTTCGTTTTTGTTGTTATCAATTGCTGTATTTAAGCAGTAAGACATTAATGAATAAATCATCAAAGAATTAATTTTGAGCTAAGTCTCAAGAGGTCAAGGTTTCCTCAGTTAAATCCAATTCTTATCTTTATTTTCCCTATTGTTATCACCAAAGAACCATCATAGGTAAGGATACTATCTTGATGACAGCTAGTATGAGGCAATAAGGCAAGCTAATAGATCCCTAACCTGCTTATGAAAGAGATGATGGAGTGGTAAATGTTGGGTACATGTCTAATTCTATTATTTAAAATTTTCAAATAGATGCATTTGAGGGTATTTTGGATATCTAAAATGAAAATCCCAAATAGAAGAAGTCCCTTAAATAGTATTATATTAGTATAGACTATAGATAATTTATAGATAGACATTTTAGCATCCATTGAACTTGGGTGCTTTTTTCATCATGCTATATGAAATTCTGATGATCATAGATACTAAGATCATATGATCTTAAAATTTTAGACAATCTAATTCGCATTATTACCTTCTTCTTCTTCTTTTATTTTATTTTATTTTTTTTTAATTATAAAGTTTCAAATTATGACATCTGTTTTTTATAATTGTGTTTTTTATCTTCAGATTAAGACATCAATCAATTTTTGGTATAAGCGAGAATTAAATTTCAAATCTCTTATTCAACCATCAAAATTTTTTCCAATTGAGTTAACTGGAATCTACGTATTTCTACCTTTAATTAGCAAGATTGAGATAGAATCTATATTCAAATTATGGGAGTGATAAGAGATTACAATCTCACCTAACTTTAAACTTTGACATATTAATAGTCAATTATTTGTTCATTTTATTTCAAGTTACAAAATATTAACTTTTATAGGGGCTTTTGTAACAAATATATCACTTCTTCTAGATAAATTTCTGATCGACATCTTACTTATTACAATTTTTTTGTTAATTCTAAAGGTCATTGTCGGTTAAACCAGTGACAGAGATAAGCAACTCTTTCGCCCTCTCCATTTGGCATATCAAAAACATATAGGAGAAATGAAGATAGTACAAGTTAATTATTAATTAGCTTATATTAATTAACTGAATGCATTTTTTCAAAATTAAAAAATCATGTGATACTGTTTTATGATATATACTTTTATCCTTTTAAATTTTCTTTGATTTGGAGTAGGTTATTATTCTTAATTTCTATTGAAAAGGTCTAATGTTGATGAAGATTCTTGAATACATCTTCATTTTTATTATTTATATTTTTTAGAGAGGTACAAGTTTATTATTAACTCTCTTCTTAAAAAAATAAAAAGTTAATTATTCACTCTTATTTAATGGAATTCATGTTTTCAAAATAAATACTGATGTCAATTCTATTGTAATAAAGTTTGATAGGTATATTTTATGATCTACATTTTTATATCTTTAAAATTGATTTGATTTGTTATATATTTTTATTCTTAGTTTCTATTGAAAAAGATTTAATCACCTTTGTTAGATTCTTGATACATCATTATTACCAGTGATTTTTACTTTAAAAAAAAAAAAATCTTATGATTCTCAATTTGATCCTATAATTCGATCTAGAAGATCCTCTTATCCATTTTATATGTTATCTCAATTTTTTAACAACCATATTCCCTTGTTTTTTTTTGAGAAACCAACCTGGACGTCCAGGAAGGGGCTTTATTAGACAAACAAAATTTAAACCATATTCCCTTGTTAGAAATACTTTTTAACCTCCAAAAAAGTCAGTACCCATTGGGCACATAAAATAACAAACACAATTGTATGTCATTGTAATGTAAGGGTACACTAAGGCTAATAATTAAAAAGAAATTGCATTGATGCAATATATGTTTCTATTTATTGTTAAATCATAGAAACACAACTAAGGTATTGTTAGAGATTGTATGTTGAGTTCATTAAGAAACTGACCAAACGAAGTTTTAAGAAATAAAAATCTCTCTTTATTTATTAAAATGGGTATTGAATAAAACCCAAAGTCTAAATGGCTGCAGTAGAGTAGAGTGCTCATCGCTTGGCATACCTGTCGGTCCATTTCTTGGCGTTCTCTGTGTAGATATCACGTTTATTCTTGAACAGAAGTGCAATTTCACTTTCAGGTTTCAAAGGATCCTCAGGGTTAGGGAATGTGAGTAACAAGTATATAGCTACCAACACATCAGACATGGTATAGTTACGGGTCCAATTTTGTTCATTGAGAATGTCAAGGTAAATGTTGCCTTTGCTGTCTATGTTGGGGCGGTAAATTTTGGTATCGAAGGTAACTTTTGGTGGCTTCTTAGGGAAAATTCCCTAATTGACTGTTTTGACAGTTTTTTCACTTTTCCATAAAAACTTTTTCAAAATAGATGGTTAATGTGTGCTCTAAGAGCACACATTAACCGGACCCATTAAATTAATAGATTGATTTTACTCTTTATTAGCAATAAATGTTAAGGAAACTCTCTTCCACTCTCCATCATCTCTATTGTATAGTACTACAGCGGCCGAGCTTTTTTTTTTTTTTTTTGGTCGGTTAATTATGCTCTAAGCACATACATTTAATCATCAATTTCAAGAAACTTTTCATGAAAAATATAAATAAAGGTAAAAAGAAGTTAGTTAAATTTTCATTTTCCCATGAAAAATTCCCTAGAATAATTTGCTAATGTATGCCCTAAGGGCATATGTTAATAAAATCCTTTGTTTGTACATGTTCTTATTCATGGTTGTCAAAATCGTGATCTAGATCGTAGAATCGTACGATTTTATGATTCCACCTTACCAAAACGTTTAGGATTGCACTAGAATCGTAAAAATGGTAAAATTTTAAGTAGGATCGTGTAGGATCTTATAGAATCGTAGGATCATATGAAATCTTACCGATCTTACCAAAAACATAAATTCTTGTTTTTTTTTTTTTTTTTTTTTTTTTTTTTTTTAATGGGATAAATTTTTTGTTTTGATGAAGTTTTAAGGGTTTTTATTTTTTCAAGTTGTGATGATATGACTTTTTATTTTATTTTTATAAAATTATGTTAACCTAAGCAAATGTTTTCTAATTTTTAGTTCACTTGTAATCAAAATGAAGAAAGGCTTCTTCATTTCTTAATGAAGAATTTGATGTTAACTTTGCTGACTTTTAAGCTATAATATTGTTAAATTTGTTTGATCAATATACTAATTTGTGTTTTAATATTACTAAAATATTTTTTTTATATAATTTTATCAATTATGCTTGTACAGTTGTATTTGTATATTGATTGATTGATTTTTTTTTTGAGCATCCTCTTTAATTGTTGCTGAGCAGTATAACTTGAATAGTTGAGTGTGAAATTGTATTTTGATATCTTTTATAGCTCTAGTATACAAATATATAATGTCTACATAAATGATAAATGGATGATGATGATTAATAATTTAGGACGGTGGTTATAAGAACCTTAGAATGAGAATAATTAAATGTTTACTTCACCTTAATATTTATCTTGCTTTTAGATTTCATATTGTAGTTAGCTAGTTTCCATTTGCTAACTTATTTTGGATTTCAAATTTGGAACTTAGAACTTGGAAAATATTTTCCATATGTTTTGATAAATATTTTGGTATTTGGTTGCTAATTAAACATTTATTGAACTTTTTAGGTATATTGGGTCAAAACTTAAATATATTTGTTTTGTTAGTATAGACTTAGAGATATATGACATGCAAATTAGTGAAATTACATCATATGATGCAGATCTTAGTTTTTTTATGGATAAATTTATAATTTACGTAATTATTCAACATACAAAGTCATATATGTTACATTTTATTTATTTAATTTTATTTATAGATGTTTCTATAGAAAAAAAAAAAAAAAATTAGAAACTTACTCTTACTACACCTAAATAAACAATTGTACATAAATTTAGCTAGCTTGACAGGATATACTCATTGCAATAACTTTGGACGATGAATTTGTATTGGAAATTTAATATTGATTGCTATCACCATGCGCAAATCACTTCACATGCATGCCCTGCTCTATTAATAAAAAGTTCAGACACGCCAATACCATTTTCCTAGGTGCCTTAGCATGCGGTGCGTGGAGCACGTAATAATTAAATTAATATGTTGATTTCACTCTTTATTAGCAATAAATGTTGACACACTTGCAATATATATTACCAATTAATTCACGCTGGTTAAGATATCGTTCGTGTCTTTTTTTTCTTTTTTTAGAGTAAACATACACAAATTGTTTTATAGTATTTTTACAAATTTTTTATATGACTTTAGTATTTTCTAAATAATTATTTATAAATAAAAATGTGATATTAGTGATAAACCTATATTAGAACTAATAATAATTTGTTATGTCAATAGTTTATAAAAACGTTGTAAAATAGTTTGTAGTAATAGATATTAATTAGATTAAAAATGATAACAGCAATTTCAGCTGGTTCCAGAGAATCTTCTTATTGTAAGAAAATAATAATAATAACAAGGACAGACAGTAATCATCATAATTTTCCTGCCTTTTTTATTTATACAATTTGCATGTTGGCATGGAGAGAAACAGGTGGAGCTTTTTCCTGATGTTCTGTACTCGTTTCTTAGCTTTCTGGCTTCAATTAAACCTTTCTGATTATCTAAAAATAAAAAGGGAACTAGAGTATGAACTTAACAGGCGGGCCCAATTATACGAGACTATGAGAGCAATACGCGTGACCATACAGTGCACTCATTCATCAATTGGAAAATGAGATTTGAGACAGATTTTGGAAGTGATAGCCAAGTAAGGGCTGTCATTTGTGTTGTCTCAACCCTCGGTCTCTCAAATCCCATCCACCAACTTATTTTGAATTAAAAAAAAAAAATTGATTAAAAGTGTATTTATCTAGAAATAGTGAAATTTTACAAAACTATACTAAGTCAAATAAATTAAATAAACTAACCTATAACACACCAACTTAAATTTAAATTCTTGTTTGGAGAGAGAAAAAGAGAGATTTGGACACCAACTTAAATTAAATTTCTAGATCGATTTGATAAGGTCTTCACAAGCATGGACGGAGCTAGATATGGACTTGGGACTGGGTCCTCCCTCTCAAATTTTTTTTTTTAAAAAAAATATTAGTATAACTAACAGATATTAATTTTAGCAGTTTTGTTCAATAAAATTACACTTTGCCCTCCTTAACAATGTTATCAACTCTTTTAAGAGTAATGTTATAGTAATAAACTTTTAACAGTTTTTTTTACCATGGTTTTAAAAACCGGTACGGTGAAAGAACCGGTCGAGGAGCTAATTACCGGTTTTTTGGTTGGACCGAGGTTCAACCGATAGTCGAACCGGTGACGTCATAAATAATTTAATTATTATTTATTTAAATTATATAAATAATTAATAATTTTTAAATTATATATAAAAATATATATATATTAACAAGTGTGTGTAAAAGTCAAACAGGTGTAAAAACAGTAAAATATTTTACAAAATCACTTAGTCACTCATCTCTCCCTACTCTCTCGACACTGTGCTTTCTCCAAAAAAAAAAAAAAAAAGTTTCCCTTCCACAAACCAAACCTCCAGCCTCCGATCCACTCCCAGATGCCACTCATCACCGGCCATCGATCTACTCATCGGCGCCATTCATCACCGACCACCGATCCACTCATCGGCGCCACTTATCACCGATTGCATCTCCACCGCCATCGGCGCCATTCATTACCGATCCAATCATCATCGATCCACTGAGTTTTTTTTTTCTTTTTTCTTTCCGTTATCCTCCATCGTCGTCAGCCCCACTGTTTCTTGGCCACCTCCACCATCGTTGATTCATTTTTTTAATCTCAGTTCTGGATTTTTTTTTCCTTTATTGTTGTGAAGCTTTATCGATTTGGGTTTTTGGATGGTTTATGGGTCATGGGTGGCTGGGTTTGTGGGTTGTGGTGGATGGTTGGGATGTTTTGTGGGTCTTGGTGGTGGCTGAGTTGTGGGTTTTGGGTGGGTAGTTGAAATGGTTTGTGGGTAGAGCAGACTAGGAGTGAGCTCAAAGGGCGAGGGCGTGCCGTTGTGCCGTTGTGCGTGAGGCAGAGAGAACAGAGTGAGGTAGAGAGTAGAGACTAGAGAGAGATTGAGTTGAGTTGAGCGGCCTTGAGAGCTTGAGGTGAGTGAGAGAGTGAGGCAGATGAGAAGAGGAGGCGTGAATCGTGAGGTAAGAGTGAGATGGCTGATGAGAAGAGTGAGTCAGTGAGGACTTTAGGTTAGTTTTGAGGAGCAGAAAAAAACGACGTTGTTTTGAGGAGCCAAAAACTTAAAAACGACGTAGTTTAGTTTGAGGAGCAAAACCGGTTTGACCGCGCCGGTTTTCGATTCTCAGGTTGAACCGGCCGGTTTTTACTTTACCGATTTTATACCATAATCGGACCGGATTGGAAGCCAGTTTCCGGTTGAACCGGTTGGACCGGCCGGTCCGGTCCGGTTTTTAAAACTATGTTTTTTACAAACTATTGAAGTAGCAAATTCTTATTAGTTTGCACATTTACATCACTTTTTATTTACTAATAATTATTTACCACATTAGTAATTTGTAAAAAAATTATAGTTTTAGCATTTATCACCTTTTAAAGGCCATAAAAAAAATTAATAGATTAAATTTAAAATAAAATATATAAGTCCAAAAAAATTAGCTCAACAACAAAAATTACCAATAGTTAAACTAAAAAAAAAAAATTAAGTCCAATCAACTGATTTTTCCCAAAATAAACAACCTGGCCCTCTAAAATTTTTTTAAAAAACTTTTTTTTTTCCTTATCTAGCCCGCATGCAACAAAGACACCAACGAAAAAAAAAATCCTTAGTTGTTAAGTTGTAGAGTTAAAGGCTAGAGCTATTGCACACAGCAAGCAGCAGAATTACTCCCTCTAAATCCAAATCCTGACTCTATCCCTATTCACAAGTATGATCACCTTGGATTGATTAGGAACTTTAAGAGTTTTTAGAATAACTTCACAATAAAATTTTTGAAATCTTATTTATCTATTTTAAAATGTGTGAATTGCATTTTACTATACTTTTTTTTTTGTTGAATTCATATTTTACCCTATTAAATCATCAATAATTTAAATATATATTAAGATAATACTAGTTAATGTTTTGTTAAAATGCTTATGGGCAGCAGTTTAAGACTCCTACGTTAGAGTAATTTTAAAAACTTTAGAAGATCATAATCCTATAATTAATTGTCAAACTTTGATGTGGGTGTCAATTTAGTCATTAGATTTTTTTTTTTTTTTTTTCTAATTATTAATTTTGGTCTAGTCCTTGAACTTTTTCTTTGAACAATTAATCTTTTGCATATTAGGTCTTTGATAAACCAAACATCATGTTAGTATTTTCTATTATT
The DNA here is from genome assembly GCF_932294415.1 of Quercus robur. Taxonomy (NCBI): domain Eukaryota; kingdom Viridiplantae; phylum Streptophyta; class Magnoliopsida; order Fagales; family Fagaceae; genus Quercus; species Quercus robur. Next base: position 28,573,241 of record NC_065536.1, on the reverse strand, counting down.
ATAAATTTCTAACTATTAAAATCATGTAATGTTCTCTTAATTTCTATCATATCATAAAAAAAAAAAAAAATTCATTATTACCAAAAGTGAATTATGTAATTAAATAAATCTTTACGATTTAGAGAAAATACTAATTGAAGGTTTGATTTGTTACAAACCTAATTTTTTTGGGAATTAATTAATGAAAATCAAAAGTCTAATATCCAATCTTGTTTGGTGTGTAAGTAAAGAAATCCAATTTCAATTTGTATTGATCTAGGATTTAGCTTACTATAAATAGCATACTAATTAGTTCAATATAATCCATATAACTTTTTTTTTTTTTTTTGAGAAACATATAATCCATATAACATAACAGTAAAGATGTAACGATTAAAAACTTTCCATTGGTAAGGATCCTATGATAATATCAAATAGGTAGAAGCTTTTTTAGAGCAGCTAAACGCAAAACTTGTTCATGGTTGTAGAAAGGCATATGGGTTCCTTTTTTAACAAAACTTAGTTCTGCCAAAGGCCTTGTAGCTGAATTGGCATCTCCTCATGCACAAAGTGCTTGGGGGTCTAGTGGGGAAATGATTCGAGCTGCGGGGTTAGCAGCATATTGTAATTATTTCTAAAAAAATAAACAAAACTTAGTTCCAACTTCCAAGCCCACATTGTGAAAGGCTGTTGGGATATTTTATTACTATGGGTTAGTTTGGTTCAGCTTTTTCAAATTGTGCTTTTTGAAAAAGTGGCGGTTTTAAAAAGTGCAGTATGAAACTGAGTTTTTTTAAAAAGCTGAGTGTTTGATAAAAACTATCAAAAAGTGTTTTTTGAAAAAGCTGAGTATTTGACTAACACTTATAAAAGTGACAGTTTGAGTTGTAGATTACCAAAAAAGACAAGATATATATAAAGAGAATTCTTTGTTTTAATTACCTCTTTTAATGCAAGTTATGGACATACTTCTCAAAAAAAAAAAAAAAAAAAAAAGTTATGGACACAATATTTTCACAAAAATTTCACAATAAAGTCTATATGACAAGTTGTTAATGGTAGGAAAAAAAAAATAATAATGTCACTAGTAGGTTTAAATGAGAACAAATAACAACTTACCATGTAAACTTTATTATAAAAATGTTATAAAAATTTATGTCAATAACACTTTTTTTTTTTTCCTAAAGAAAAATAGTACTAATTTATAAAGTTTAGAGATATAATAAAATGTCATAATATTTTCACAATACTCTTTGTTTTTAGTTGTGGTCAATCCTAGTCTAATATTTTATTAATTTATTTAATTTTATTTTGACATATGAAAGATTTGACACCTCAACTATTGTGAAAATTTGTTGTATTTTAACACAATTGTAATTTTTATTTAGTAATTTTCCTTACATGATGTATACGTATCCCACTCAATACCTTTATTTATTTATTTTTTCCTTCACTTTTTTCTCATCTGCCTGTTTCATCCCCCATTCCCATCAAATATATTTTCTTTTCCTCCACTCACCATCTTGTCTCTTTATCAATTCTTCTTCTGTTAGGACATATGTGATTCATTTTAGGAACATATGTTAACATTTTATGTAATTGAATTCCTTCGCCAAAACATAGGTGTCATCTCCATGGATTGATCTCTCCTTCTCCTCCTTCTTCCTCAAGCATTTGCATCTAGTTTTATGCATTGCTTTGTTTAACATGTTTTTGTTTGTTTACTTTTCAGTTTTGTTTTATTTTGTTTTATTTTGTTTTTCATATAAAAATAAAAATATAAAAAATTGAAAAATACAAAAACAGTGTGTGTTTGTGTACATTGATACTTGTGTACCTTGGATGGCCATTGAAACAAAGTTTTCTAAACTTTATATCTTTTATAACTTAGATGTGCATCTCTAGGCACAACTAAGCAAGTGAGCTTTGTGTCTCGTGTTTGTGATGAGTACAATTAAGTAATCTCTTGTATTTAACACTCGTATCACTTTTTTTGACGGGAAGGACTAGAAAATTCTAAGAGAAAGACATAAATAACTATCCCACCACTGTTACCAGCCAATCATGAAATGACATTTGTATGCTTCGACATAGCAAAAATGGAATATCAAATGCTTAACATAATTGGGTATTTCTTTTCTATCTCATATATGTCTATGTATGGTTTGCTTAAAAGAAAAATATGCAAAGAAAAATAAAAGCAAAAAAATCAAGATGCTTTATATATGATTGCAAGCGTGTATTCTAAGAGATGTGAGAGTTATAGGATGTACCTCGAAGGTGATAGTCCCCATCAAACAATTATGATTGTGTGTGAGTTAAAGTGATTTTCTCATAGCTCAAATCATCATAACACGCAGACACTTATGCAATCTTTCAATGTTTTTCACACACGACACACAATATTCTTTGCTACTTTTGATACATGTGCAAGTACAATGTGATATGACCATCATAAGGTTTACATGTGTTAATGTATGCTCACTGAACTGTCTTAACTTGTTTTTGAAATATAAAATTGGTTAGACTTGTTTAGTGTGTGAGTGTTTTTTGGATCTATGTGCTTACATTTTTCTTGATTGAGAGATGTTTTTGAGAGTTTAAAATGTTGTTTGGATCCTTGGTTAAGTTGGATGTTTGATTGCATTTATATCTGTGTTTTTCTCTTTTTGAAAAACAGTTTTTAAGCAATCTCGACAACTAGGCTATCTATCGAGCTCTTCAACTTCTTTTTATCACAATCTCGATAGCTCCTTGATCTATCGAGAAAGTTTCTGTCTCCTCGATTGATGCTTGATTGCTCCTCAATCCATCGAGCCTTTTTTTGCTGTGGACACCTCTGGATAGTTGCTCAATAGATGCATCTGTCGAAGTTTAAACCTCGACACTTCTCGATCTATCGAGATTTAAGAGGTTCTATATATAGGATCTGCACGATTTCAGGTTCATTCCTTTCGATCTCTCTCGACTCCTGTTGACTCTTCACCTCCCAAAACCTCTCTCTCTCACTTCAAACTTCTTTCCCAAGAGTTTTTCGGCCTAAAGATAATTTTTCTTCATCTGGTATGTTGATTTCTCCCTCTTTCTCATGCATTTCATATCTTCTGACCTAACTTTTGGGATTTTTGATAAACTTTGGGGTTTTTTAAAATTAATGGAGTTTTTGTGAAATTTTTGGCATGGATTTTGTGAAAATGGCTTTAAATCATCATGCATTGCATCACATTTGCATTATAACAATGTTTCATGCATTTTAGATGTGTGTTTACTTTGTTGAAATGATTGTGTACTGGTAGGATTGGATTGGGTTGAGCCCATGATGTTTTTACTATTGCATATCACATGCTTATGCATTTTCATGCATACGTACCTTACATTCTCTATATTCTTATATATTGATTGTGATTGGTGCTTTTCTGCGTGTCTCTCTCTCTCTCTCTCTCCTTCTTTCGGTTAGTTGCTCTATTGTACCTAAACAAAAATCTACTCCGTTCCGAAACCTTCTTCATTCCGGGGCATCTTCTTCTTCTAATCCTACTCCCTTTCATGTTTGGTTCCGTGATAATAAAGGCCGACAAGACTTTTCGGAGAACTTTTCTAGACGAGACATTCATTCTTCTTCTTCTAATCTTACTCCCTCTCATGTTTGATTCCATGATGATAAAGGCCGACAGGACTTTTTGGAGAACTTTTCTAGACGAGGCATTCATTCAGAATGCCAAGTCATTTTGTCAGACTTCTCCGACACTGACCTACCCACTATCATTCACAGCAGGGGTTGGGAGTCATTGTGTGACGTCCCAGTCACTTGTCCATCCGTGCTTATACAGGAGTTCTACTCCAACATGCATGAATTTGATTATTCATGACCTCTCTTTGTCACTCGCGTTCGAGGTACGCGCATCGTGGTCACTCCAGATATTGTATCCAACATGCTCCATGTCCCTAGGGTAACGCATCCTAACTACCTTGGTTGTGATCGTCTTAAGATCGTGTATAAAGATGAGCTTATATCTTCTTTTTGTGAGCATCCCTCTGATTGGGGTGATCGTCTGTTCACTTCTTGTTCGGCCTTTGCTACAGGTCCTAGGTTTATTAACATGGTTATGACTTTTGTTTTGCATCCTTTATCTCATTAAAACTCCATTACAGAGCCTTGTGCTCGATTTTTGCTTTCCCTTTTAGAGCATCATACTATAGATTTTCCCTCTTATTTTATTCTTTCCCTCATAGATGTATAAAGGGATACGGCGACCCGTGATGAGCTCATCTTCCCTTTGGCTATCACGAGGATTCTATGCCATTTTTCTATCCATTTTCCCATTTCCGATCACTTCCATGTCATGTGTGCCATAGACATTGCTACTGTTAAACGGAGTGAGGCGCAGCTTGTGCGCATGGATGCTTACCTTCCTCTAGCTTCTACAGCTCCATCCACATCCGCTACCTCTTCTTTTATGGGCGGTGTGACTCTTGAGGACATCATGGCACAGCTTGTGCGCATGGATGCTCGCCTCGACACTCTTAGTGATGAGTTGTGTCAAGTGAACACCCGTATTGGTCGTATTACATGACGACAGGCTGTCATGGGTGGCTTCGTTGCTTTTCCTCCTCCTACTCCAGAGGCTTCTAAGGATGAGGATGATGATGCTGATGCTGATGCTGAGGATAATGGTGCTAACTCGTCCAGTACTGATGAGATGTCTACTTGATATACTTACCCTTTGTCACTCGTGACAAAAAGGGGAAGTAGTTTTGGATATGAGAGTAGTTATACTTATAGGGGGAGGGTTAGTATAGGAGATTTTTGTTAGGGGGAGTGTTCATATTTTGAGGGATGTAGTGAGGACTTTTTGTATCTTTTTCTTTTCTCTTTATTTTAGATACATTGTTCATGTACCTTAGATCTTGTGATCATGTTGTGATAGCAAACCTTGCACTTGTTGATATATATACATTTGAGGTTGTTATTACAGTTCTTTCACCTATCTTTACATGTGTTGTTTCTTTTTTCTCTTTATGCACATGCTTCTTATATATTGTATGTGATCTTTTATTTCTGTTTCACACTAAGATTCTTTAATGAGTTTTGTTTAAAGTGTTTCAAAAATATAGGTTGTCAAAGTCTACTTGTCATAAACTCTCTTCTTGCAAAGTTTTTCAAGAGTTTGTGTTAGGATAGATTTTATTGTATTCAACAAATGAGTTTAAGTTAAGTGACTTATGACTTCTCTCATATGTTCATTTGTTTGTTGTGGTTTTATCACGAATTGCCAAAGGGAGAGATTGTTAGGACATATGTGAGTCATGTTAGAAACTTATGTCAACATTTTATGTAATTGGCTAATCCTTTGACAAAACGCACTTTACTTGTAATTAGGTAGATCTAGGATGTGTTTAATACTTCAAGAAACAAGATTTCAAGTTCAAGTGTTAAAATCATGCAAGTCTGTCCAAGAATCAAGTGAAGAAGTGTTGTTCATTAAATCTCAACTGCTAGCTCGACAAATAGTACCTATCGAGGTTTAAAAGAACTGTTTTAGTTCAAGCCTTGACAGTTGCTCAACAGATAGGGTATTTGTCGAGATTTATGAAGTTCAGTTTTTCAAAACTGATTTTCATCCAATCCGTGAATGTATATTTGGGATTTCTTTTCTCATAATCCTAAACATATATAAGGATTATTTTAAGGGTCGTAAAAGGTTATGCAGTTGCACAAGAGCACAATTCCACAAGTGTGAAGAAAAATGTGACCGGAAACCTAGTTTGCCCTAGTTCTTCTTTCTCTTGAAGAAGCTGTTGTGTTTGTACACCATAAGGTTTTGTGACCAAGAAACTTCATGATCTTCATCGGGTGATGAACAGAAGAACTTTGCAGCCGACATCCTTCTCAAGTTGGTGATCAAGTCGCGTATTGAGATCCGCACATCTATTGGTTAGTCACGTTCTGGGAGCCCTGCATTGAAAAGGAGAGATTGTCACTACAGAACAAGTCCAATTGGGTATTGGGATAAGGGTTCAATTGTACGTTGGTATAAGGTACTAGGATTCCTTTACTTGTAAATACTTGTTTTGATAATAGTGGATTCTCGGGAGTGATGACCTTAAAATCACCCAGTGAGGTTTTTGCCGCGTAGGTTTTCTCCATTCGTAAACAAATCACTGTGTCAATTTATTTTCCGTTGCATACTTTAGTTAATTGGTGATTTGTTTGTGTTACCATGTGCTTTGCATGTTAATTTGATTAATTAATAAACTTGGCTAATTAATCAATTAATATATCACAAGGGGTCAATACATTCTTGGCCTATCATCTTTCTCACCCAAAATACAATTCTTCTTCTTCACCCCAAAGACAAGAAGAAAGAAATATATTACACACCTAAAAAAAAAAAAAAATGAGAGAAGAAGAAGCCGCAGCTGCAAAAGAAGAAGCTCGCAGCAGTAGTGGGTTTATGGGTTTATGTTGGAATTGAAAATTACACATTTGATTTAAAATTTTGTAGTCTGTTTGGTTGGTCAGAAGTTGGAGGAAAGGAAAAGAAAGAAGAACCACTACTACCTGCACGGTGCGATTCTTCTTTTGGGCTTCTTGCAATTGATGAGGAGGGAGCATAGAGATGAGGAGGGAGAATAGAGTGTAGAGAAATTCTTCTCCTACATGACGGTATTTTTTTTTTTTTTTATAGAGATCTTGGTAAAATTGGGATTTTAAAATAAAAATAGGGGTAGTTTAGGGATAATGCTAAAAATGACCAACGGTAACATTTCAAACTTATTTGCGTTTTCGGCAAAGCAGCTCTAAGGTCCAATATGAAAATGCGATAATCCTTCGTATTTGGAAAAGCTGCTTTTTGATAACGCGTGATAATAATAGTTTACCAAACACGAATTTTGAATTTTGGGCTCGGAAACGTCCGTTTTGGACTCTTAAGTGTAAACAAACACACTATATCATGCGCGTGTTTTGTTTTGATATGTTTATAAGTAAACAAGGTTTGAGAGGGTAGTCAAATCCGAAATTCTTGTCAATGGAAAGTAAAAACTTTTCATTTGTGGAGGTAGATAGATCAAAGAGCGTCCAATCCAATAGTAACAGTGAAAGATTTGGTGACATCAAGAAACACTGATGTTATTTGTGACATGTTACTGTGTCTGTGGCGTGCAAGTATGCCACAACTTCTAGTGGCAATATAAATACAAATGTGGGGTGTTCAACAGTAATACATGACATCGAGCAATACTAGCAGAGAAGAAGCAGTAAGATTAATTGCAAAAAATAGTCTAAAAACATTAGAGCCTGCCATGTAGAGATGCGCAATGGTGGCAAGTTAAATTTGCACTCAAATCATGGTAAGAGAAGTGAAGAATCACCAGGGTCTGCTTACAGTGGGACCAACAAGACAAGGTTTGTACATTCGGTGTGATAAAGATGCAGAAAATACCTAGCATGTTTAAAATAACGTGTTCAATAAAGTCCTCATGATGCATCCAACAAAGCTAGGATGGTGCATTTAGTAGTGAATTCAAAATATAATTCTGATAAAGCTAAAACAAAAGCATCCAATAACGCTAAACAAAAGTGTGTAGTGAAGTTCAAGTAAATGTGTACATCATGGCTAAGTTTACAAGATTCAAAGAGTGCAACATGTGCTTAAATGAATGTGTCCATCATAATTTGTCTTGAACTCATCAGGTGCTGGAGGTCTCCACTTAGTATGTCCTAGTCTTAGCTGACTCTGGATGCACGAAGCCTTACTCTGGAATTTTGTGGGGAGGTTGCAGGCTACAACCAGTATATTCTAGGTAGGGAGACTTGGTTCTTTGTGTCGAAGCTTGTTACATCGATACCAGATAAACCAAGCCACCATAGCAAACAACTCTAAATTTTGATGATGTTGATTCCCCACCAAACTAACAAGGTTTGAAAACGAATTAAAAGTTGGATAATCCGTTCCATTGAAAGATGATACCCATATGGTGTGAATATTCTCACACTCCTAAAGAGCATGGAGAGTGTTTTCTTGAGATTTTCCACAATGATTACACAAGGGATTGTCTAGGATTTTTTTCATTTGGAGGTTCGACATGGTTGGAAATGCTTCTGAGCAAGCACTCCAGAAAAACGTTTTCACCTTATTAGGAATTTTGAGCTTCCATACACTAGTCCTAAAAGTTCTTGAGGCTAAAGCATTGGAACTCGAAGCTTTCTCTCTATCTTCCATTTCGCAGACAAGTTGGTATCCAATTTTGATTGAATATTTCCCATCCTTAGTTCTTGGCCATACTATACAATCTTCTTGATTTGTCAAACAAAGTGGAATGACTTTAATCTTCTAAGCTTCAAATGGAAGGAAAGTGAAAGTTTAGATTTGTGCTAAAACATAAGAGCTTGTTTAGACCCCCAATTAAAAAATACTGCTAGATTGCTTTTACTCTTACTTAATCAAAGTGCTGAACAAGAGTAAATGTGCACAATGAACCGATACTACTCTAGTGCATAAACATGAATAACAAACAATAAATGTAAAGCACAAGAGTAAGGAAAGATAAATGCAAACACAAGATAACACCAAGACGTGTTATCGAAGAGGAAACCAAAGAACTCAGCAAAAAACCTCTCTGTGACCCTCCAAGTTGAAATCGATCCACTAGAGAATAACAAAAGACCCTCCAAGCCTAATCTACCCAATGTACTTGAGCCCTCCAAGCGCCTGCTATCAATGGACTTCTCGGAGTCATGTCTTCTCTAGCTTTCCGGATCTCGTAATATGTTCAATTGCATCCGCCAAGCCTTATCGGCTTCTTTTGGCAAATCCCCAAAGCTTCCCAAGCTCCAAAACACTCACTACACTCTGAATAGGTGTGAGTTGTGTTTGGGTACAAATCTCCTCTCAAGGTATGACAATGGGAGAGAGAATGAGAAGAGACTATAATGATTTCTCAATCAGGATGAGTAGCTCTCTCTCTAAAAGGTGAGTGTGTTGTATTGTAGAAAACATATCTAAGGTTTTTCTCTTTGAATAGCCTTTCTTACTTTTGTAGGTAATGGGGGTATATATAGTATGCATAAAGGGTAAGAAAGCCACTTAAATTCCTCCAAGTAGAGAGTTTCGCGGGTACCTCGCGGGTTGGCCCTTCTTGCGAGACACTCGCGAAACTGACAGCTTGGCATGACTCTTCAGCTTCCAGTATGTGCTTCTCATGTGCCCTTTTCGCGAGTTACTCTTCTCGCGAGTTAGTCGCAAAATTGCACTAATTCTTCATTTCATGCTCGATTCTTCACCAACTTAATACTAAACCCAATACAATAAAATCCCACAAAATACAAGGAATAAAATTAATGCAATTACAACACTTTTTGTCATGGAATAAAGCCAACATAAAACATAGTTGTAAATCACAACTTTACAGAAAGCTTCATCAATCCTAGAATTGTTCCATCCACTTGTCCTTAAGTCAAATAAGAAAGAAACAATTTTGTCAGTTGGAATATTAGTTTAGGGAGATAGAACATTAGAAGGAAAATCCCCCGAAAGCCAATTATCCCCAAAAATCCAACACTTCTCCCACATCCAATCCTCCACAACATACCATTAGAGATAACTAATCTAGCTTTTAGTATACTTTGCCAAGCATAAGATCCAATAGAAACTTAGCATCACCAAGCCAATGGGGAAGAATTTTGCCTTGAAGACCTGATAAAAGAGAGAAGATTTGTCATTAACAAGCCTCCAAACTTGTTTAGCTAACATCATCTCATTGAATTTTACCAAGTCTTTAAACCCAATCCCACCTTGGTTTTTCAATTGACACAGTGACTCCCAACTCTTCTAGTGAATTTTTCTTTGCTCTCCCCGTTATCCCTACCAAAATTTCCTGATTAGTATTTCAATCTCATGACAGAGACCTAAAGGAAGTTTGAAACAGCTCATCGTGAAAATTGGAATAGATTGTACCATAGCCTTGAGTAAAATTTTTCTACCCACTTGGGACAATAGCTTTTCCTTCCAACCCTATGATTTATTCCAAACTCTCTCTTTGATATAATTGAGGTTAGCTTTTTTATTCCTCCCAACCACTGTTGGAAGCACCAGGAATTTTTCATACTCTCTAATTTTAGGAACTCCTAGGAAATTTATTATTTCACCTTTCCTCCGTTCTGAAACAAACTTACTAAAGAAAAGTATAGTCTTCTCACGGTTTATTTGTTGACCTAAAGCTTTTTTGTACAAAGTCAAATTTTCCTGAATTGTAATCCATTCATCCAAATTTGCACAATAAAATAACAAGCTATTGTCAGCAAAAAATAAATGAGTAAAATGAGGACCATTGTTGTATAAAGAGAAACCTCTAAGGGACAAAGGATCTCCTTGAATCTCCCTATTATCTAATTATGATTATTCTTTATCATCCGGGTAAGATATCAATAAGATTTATTTTGGTATGGAAAGAATTTTTTTATTTTTTTTTATTTTATGAAAAGAAGTATAGGCAGATTTTAACCTAAGTTGAAAGTTGAAATCAGCACAATTAAAAATACATAAATGAAAATAAATATTTTGACCAAAATATAAATAAGATTTTTAATATTTTACAAATTATAACATGAGAATTAATGTCTTTTTTTTTTTTTTAATAGAAGAACATGAGAATGTCTTAGACATGTACACGGACGATAACCACAATATAAAAAAAAAAAAAAAAAAAAACATATCGGATTACACGGCCCTTGATAACCAGAATTAAATTTATGCTAATACTAATTAGCATTTATAAATTCAAATTTCTTAATGAGTGGCATTAACGTGTATGGAAAAATATTCAACCGAAAGAAAAAGGACAAATAAGTAATTACGAAAACGAGATTTCAAGGATGATGAGGTATATATGAATGAGTGCTTCTCAACCTCCCATCTCCCGTGATTCCATCACGCGTAACAGTCATTCTCTCTCCAAATTTGGTACTTACAAATCTCCATTTCCCAACAATGTCGCACTGAGAAATTGAGTTTGTTACGAAAACTTTTAGAAATCTCCCTCATTCACTCTCTTTCCTTTTAGTTTTTCTTTGTTTCCTTCTTTCTATTTTTTTCATTTTTCCCCAAATCTGTGTCTCCGTTCACCCTCTCCCAATTTTAACAAAAACACCCTATATTTCTCTCTCACTCTGAACAAGAAGAAGAGCAAAAACAAGAAAAAGAAATCATGGGTTTCAAATCCCTTTTCCACCGTAAAAAGAAAACCGATTCCCCCAACAATCTTTCTCTCAATTCATCGACGACAACAACGACGACAACAACCACAACTACAAATTCAAACACGAACTCAGGATCGCTAGACACACCGACCCAGATGGCGGAACTGGAACAAGTGTTCAAGAAATTCGATGTCAATGGAGACGGCAAGATCTCGGCCTCTGAATTGGGATCCATCATGGGAAGCTTAGGCCACCCAGCCACAGAGGAAGAGCTCCAAAAGATGATTGTCGAGGTGGACGCTGACGGTGATGGGTTTATTGACCTGAACGAGTTCGTGGAACTGAACACGAAGGGTGTGGATTCCGACGAGGCCATGGAGAATCTGAAAGACGCGTTTTCGGTTTACGACATGGATGGAAATGGAGTCATATCGGCGGACGAGTTGCAGAAAGTGATGAGGAGTTTGGGGGATGAGTGCTCACTGGCCGAGTGCAAGAAGATGATCAGCGGTGTCGATAGAAACGGAGATGGGTTGATCAGTTTCGATGAGTTTAAGGTCATGATGATGATGGGTTCTCGCCAAGACTTGATGGAACCTCCACCTCCCAGACAAGTTACTGTTTAATATTTCTGATTTTTCTTTTTTGCTTTGTTTTTCCTCTTCTTGATTCACTAATCTTAAGTCTAATCTGGGTTTTTCTCAAAAGAAAAAAGAGAAAAATCTTATCTGGGTTGTTTTGCTTTTACGTTTGGTTGGTTGGAGATTTATATTTGGTAGGTGATTGTTGGTGAGATCTGTGAATATTTTGAGATCCACTGTCTAATTTTTAATGCCATTTATTGTCTTTCCTTTTCCTCTTATAATTCTTCATTTGCTTAACAATAATTATTTTTTCTTATATTATATATTTGAGAATGCTAACGAATGTCCTTAAGACATTGGTTAATAATTTATTTAAAGAAAATTTTTATGAAAAATGAGAAAAAAAAAAGTAATTAGAGGGTGTTTGGTGCATGTTACTTAAAAACTGAAAATATATATTTGAAAATATGGGTAGAAATTCATGTGGGTAAAAAAGTGTGTGGATATAAATGTAATGTTGTTTAAAAACTGAAAATATATGTTTGAGTGTGTGTACCATACGGGGCCTAATGACAGTTTTTTTCATTTCCATAAAAGTTATGTCAAAACTTTTTTGAAATGGATTATTAATCAATACACTAAAGACACTTACTAGCGTGACTCTATTTTTAATTTCTTATCAATGTTTTTTTAAGGTAATTTCATAGTACTTTTGTTCATTCTCTAATCTCAATGCGTTAAAAGAATATTCAAAGTTACATCAACCCTGCATTTTTAAATAGAGGATCTTATTCCATTTTAATGGAGCTTCCGCACCAAATCATAAATAACATATTGGTAAAGCGAAGCGAGGGCGCCCCTAAAAGAATACCATGGCAAAAGGGGCGACTGATAGATATTTTACAAACTTGTCTTGCTGATTTTGATTTCTCTTAGGAATCAAAATATACATTCCGCAGATTGTTCATACAGAAATTAAAATAAAAAAAAATTATAAAAGTTGTTCATGCATATTAACTATTAATATCTATACTACTATTTAAGAGGTTGCAACTGTTTGGACTGGACTTTTTTTGTTCCAAAATACCCCTATTTCCTTAGGTTTAAATAGAGATAAAACTAAAGGATAATTTGGTAAAATACATGTCTAACTTGCACTAAAATATTACCTACAAAATAGGAATACTCTCCCGCTAACCAACTTTTATTTATTTATTTATTTATTTATTTGGTAATTGAAAAATGTAGTAATTCCAAAGTATGATAAATGCTCTAAATTAACCATTAACCAAAAAATAGAAGAGCCTTTGAGCACACGCGTATCTATACTACTATTTAAAGGACTGCACCTGTTTGGACTGAACTTTTTTTGTTCCAAAATATCCCTATTTCTCTAGGTTTAAGTAGAGATAAAATGAAAGGATAATTTGGTAAAATACATGTCTAACTTGCAATAAATTATTACCTATAAAATAGGAACACTCTCCCACTAACCCACTTTTATTGTGTTTTTTTTTTTTTTTTTTTTTTTTTTTTGGTGATTGAAAAATGTAGTAATCCCAAAGTATAATAAATGTTCTAAAGTAACCCTTAACCAAAAAATAGAAGAGCCTCTGAGCACGCGCACAGAGGCCAGTGGGGGACAACTTTCTTCCATGGCCAACATGATCTATCTCCTAGTCAACATATTTTAAACTTGAATCAACAAATGCTAGGAGTCCAGTAGTTTTGGCACATCTTGATAACTATTGAATCATCAAAAAGAAGGGAACCATCAAGGGTCTTTCTAGAATTTGGGAGTTTGATTGATATTGGAAACGTTTTTCTGATTTTAGTAGAGACTAGGGAGTGAGACTGTCTATATATTGTTTTTACTTTTTAGTATTGGTAGGACCCTTTTCATTTGAAAGGTTCCTCATGCCCAAACCTAATGGAAATCTATGGGTCCATAGGGCCGCATAAAATGCATCTCTAACAGTTTCTCTAAATTTTTAGTACTATTTAGAGAGTGAACAGTGATATTTATTTTTTACCTGCCTACTTTTTGAAATACATTTTCTAATAAATTCTCTATCCTTTCTCCATCTCATTTAAATATTATTTCTTCATTATTTCTTTATTCTTTTTAAATATTTCTTTATTCATTCCCAACAACTATATTTTTTAAATTCCTAATAGCCATATTTTTAAATTTCTCAAGGTAACATTTTCAAATTTTCCAACAATTAGATTTTCTTAGTAGCCTTTTTTTTTAAGGGTCATATTTTTCAAATGGTAATATTTTTCAATAGTCATATATTTCAAAAAGACTTGACAAATTTCAAGATTAACATAGATTTGATAAATTTCAAATTACATCGAATTTTACCTATACAAGACTAACATAAATGAAGAGAAATTTCAAATTAAAATAAAGACTAAAGACATAAAAATTTTGAGAGCATAAAACTTAAAATTAGATGATCCTACGGCTCGTTATATCATTGCCACAAGTGCTCAACAAGATCCGATTGGAGTTCAGAATGAGTTTCTCTATTTTTAATTTTTTCATGGGGTGCAATGAACGTCATAAATTGACTAAATTCTTTTGTAGGCTCTTGGGACATTGTTGTAAGGATGCTTTTAGGCACTTGTTCATAATCAAAGTCTTCTACTCCATTGGCATCATATTCATCTTCAATTATCATGTCATGTATTATTGTGCACGCCTTCATAAAGGGTTTATTACTTTTATTCATTAACTTCTAATTAATTTTCCTTAAAAAGCTTACAATCAGTAGTTAGTTTTTTTATTTTTTTATTATTAAGCTAAAGGCCATTGCCATTCACCCATTTTATTTGTTCTCATCAAACATTGAAAGAGAAAGAAGGAGAGGGAGAGGGAAATCACCGATGCTTCACTGAGGGAGAGAGATCACCACCATTGCCCTCCATTGTCTTCTCCGCCTCCACCACCAAAGACATGCACCTAGCGGCCCAGATGGGTCAGATCTTTTTTTTTTTTTTTTTTTTTTTTTTAATTTTATTGTTTTGATTTATGAGAAAATTTGTGTTTTTTGATTCTATTGCGTTTTGAGTTTTGTTTCAACTTTGTTGTTATAAGATCTAGATTTTGTTGTGTTTTTTGTTTTGATTATGTGAGACGTTTGAGTCTTTGAGAGAGAAGCAGTGACTAAAACAAAGAGATGAGAGGAGAGAGAAATAATTTTTGTTTATTAAGTTGTTTGATTTTTTTAAGGGAAAAAAATTTTATTTGGATTTGTTACAGTGTTCTCTAGATCAAGAGAACTACTCTAGCAAGTTCAAAAAAAAATTTGGAAAAGTTTTTCTTTTAGAGAATTTGTTGGAGCTGAGTTTTTAGGTTTGCTCTCCAAAAAATGACTTTGGCTAATCTTTTCTATTAGAGATGCTCTAAGATATGAGATACTTAGTAGTACTGTTCAAACCAGTATTGGAGACGACAAGACTGACTGGCGCCGATGTAGCCGCATCGCTGGTGGGACCGACCAACTGAGCCGAGGCCGGCTGGTGGAGGGCGAAAGGCAATCCAATGCCGGTGCGGTAAAGCCAACGAAATTGAAACCCCGAAACCAAAATCTCCTGAATCGACTGATATATATATATATATATATATATATATGTGTGTGTGTGTGTGTGCGTGTGTGTGTATAACGGCGTGTTTACTGTAGCAAGTAGCAACAAATTTTTTTATATATAATAAAAAAAAAAAAAAAAAACAAAACAAAACTATGCGTTTCTCACTTTCTCTTGGGTTTAAAATTAATAAAAAATAAAAAAACGTTGTTGTTTTACACTAGGTCAAGCGGGCCTATTATATATTCTTTCTTTTCCTCCTCTCACCTAACTCTTCTCTCTCGCCTCATGGTTCTCAACTCTCATTGTCTCACTCTCAGTGTCTCACTGCTCACTAGACAACAAACACCACATCAGGTAAGTGATTATAATAATAATTTTTTTATGGGTAACGTAGAAATGGTTTGTGGCTTTGTGTTAGTTTGTAGAGAAATCCAAAGCATAAAGTTTGATTGCTTTGACTTTTTGACTGTGTACTGTTAGTGAACTTAGTGTGTTTATGTACTTTGGTTGCTGAGGATATAACGCAGAAAAGGGGATGGTTTTGGGATTTGTTTCTATCATTGTATTGAAGAAGATTAAAATGCAATAATATGTTTCACAGGGTGCTGTTGAAAAGGGCTTTTTATTTTTTTATTTTTATTAAAATTTTTTTTTCCTTCAGGGTGCTGTTTCTCTCTCACCTCTCGCCTTTAACTTAAGTTCTTAAGATATCTGACAATGTGAATATTTTTCAAAGACTCTGTAACTCTATTGGACATTTTGTTTAGATGAACTATTGGAGATTGAATAGGTTAATTGCTTAAAAAATTAGAGTTTGACTTTGGCAGCTTACTTTGACAGCTTAATAAATAAATAAAAGTTCGTATTTGTTTGCAGTCTTGAATAGGTTGGTGAATTGATATTTGTCTTGAACAATTTGTATTTGCTTGAAGTCTTGAATAATTTTTTTTTTTAATAATCTTAAGCCGAACAAACCGATTAAACTGACCGCAAAAAACCGCACCGCAATAGGTCAGAAAACTGACCTTAGGTGGTGTGCATCGGTTCTAATTATGAGAAAATCGATCTCTATCGGTTCGGTGATAAATTTGAAAAAAAACTGCATCGACTGAACCACATGCACCCCTACTGAGTGAGGAAATTGGGTTTGGTCCCACTGCAGCCAATTGGGTCGTTTTAATGGACATTGCACATTTAAATCCAAGAAATACAACAATTTATATATATATATATATATATTTATATTTCCCCAAAAAACTATGGAAGCAACACAATATTGGCAAACATAAATATATTCAATGAGCTCTTATTAATAAGTCAAAGAATCCAAATATAAATCCTTTGGGGGAATGGGACAAAGCCCATAAGCCCAAAACTTCATAGACTTAACTGGACCTTGAGGTCCATAAAGACTTACAAAGTTTGGATCCTTGGATCGATGTACATCCCCTAAGCAATACTATAAACAAGGACCACTACTTTTAAGAAACTTGACCTAAATTTTATATTCTCACTGTAATTGCCAATTTTTCTCTATTGCTTCATGTTTTTCTCTTTCTATTGTTTCTCCTTTTTGTTCTCTGTTTCTCATTGTCTTCCATGGCTGATTCCTCCCCTTCTATACTAGTCTTGGAAGGCCTCAAAATTACTACCTTCTCTCTTTGCCTTGATCTTGCGGTTTGTCCTTGTGTTAAAGCTCTAGGTGCTTCTTTTCCATTCTTATTCTTATTTCTCTTTTTTGAGAACTTGTCCTTGAAAGCACCCTTGAGGTCAATAAGGATGGGTCTTTTCTCAAGGTATTTCGAAGGTTTCTTCATTCTGATAGGGACTCTACATATCGTGCCTCATTTCTAAAATGGTATAGATTCTTTATTGATTTGGGTGAACTTCAAAAGTGTTTTTCCTTTTGGTGAGGTTCCTCTCCCTTTCCCTCATGGGATGGTTGGTTTTCAATTCCAGGTCCCAAGGTTTGGTGGGATCATTTGTTCCTTTCAATCCTCTTTTCTCAGGGAACTTGGTTTCTAAAGGCCTTTTCCCTAATGAACCCTTTTTGAGCTCCCCTATTTGCTGGGCTGGTCTCATTCAAGGACCTCTTCAATTGCACCATTTTTATAGGGTTGTTTGCACCTTGTTTTCAAGGCCCTTTCCTTCTTTCTTTCATTGTTGGGTTTTGGCCCTATTATACTTATTCCTTTTCCCTCATGAGATGGTTGGTTTTCAATTCCAGGTCCCAAGGTTTGGTGGGATTATTTGTTCCTTTCAATCCTCTTTCTCAGGGAACTTGGTTTCTAATGGCCTTTTCCCCGGTGAACCCTTTTTGAGCTCCCCTATTTGCTGGGCTGGTTTCATTCGAGGACCTCTTCACTTGCACCATTTTTATGGGGTTGTTTGCACCTTGTTTTCAATGCCCTTTCCTTCTTTCTTTCATTGTTGGGTTTTGGCCCTATTATACTTATTCCTTTTGCCTCTTTTGCGATGGTTGGTTTTCAATTCCAGGTCCCAAGGTTTGATGGGATCATTTGTTCGTTTCAATCCTTTTTTCTCAAGGAACTTGGTTTCTAATGGCCTTTTCCCCGGTGAACCCTTTTTGAGCTCCCCTATTTGCTGGGCTGGTCTCATTCAAGGACCTCTTCACTTGCACCATTTTTATGGGGTTGTTTGCACCTTGTTTTCAAGGTCCTTTCCTTCTTCCTTTCATTGTTGGGTTTTGGCCCTATTATACTTATTCCTTTTGCCTCTTTTACAAGAGCATTCCCATGGAGCCAAGAGTCCCTCATAGAGTTTGTTTGACCTTGAATTATGTGTCCTTTATGTCATCTATGTTATCCTTAGTTTAAGTGTTTTTCTATATTTGTTGCTTCTTTAGAAGTTGTCATGTCTGTCCTTGTCTTTTTTATCTTCATGTTTCCTTGCAATTCTTGTAGTTGGTCATTGTGCTTTTGTTGTTTGATTTTTTATGTTTTGTCTAATTGTTTGCATGTTTATTTTCTCTTGTGATTTCATGTGTTTATTTACTTGTTTGCATTCTTGTTTCATCTTGGGCCTGAGGCCCATCTCATACTCCATTTGGGCCTTAAGTCCCTTCTTGTTTTGTGTTGGACTTTAGGCCCATCCTCATTTTGTCTTGGGCTCTAGGCCCATTTTGTTTGTCTTTTTATGTGAATCTTATGTTATTGCGTGCTTTGTTATGTTTGTGTGACCTCTATGCTATTGTGTTCATCCATGTTGTCATGTACAAATCTTGTGTGACCATATGTACCTTTGATGTAATTTTTGTGTGATCATGTTTTGTGTTACTAAAACTTTTGCATACATCTTTGATGTTCACCTAATGTTATGTGTGATTGTTTGTAGGAATGTTGTGATCATATGTTTCTTTGATGTTTATGTGAGTCATTTGTGTTTATTTGTTTAATTTTTGTGTGATTGTGTGCTCTTTTACTTGTGTTGAGTCATGTGTGATTGTGTTTTGCATCCTTGCATGCATCTTTAATGTTTGCATGAGTCTTGAGTATTTGTTCTTTCAAATCTTGTTTGATTGTGTGCTTGTGTGAGTCATATGTGGCTGCTTGTGTCTTTGGTGTTAATGCTTATGTTGAATGGTTGTGTTTGGATATAAATACTCGTGTCGAGTGGTTTTTTTGACATAAATGCTCATGTTGAGTGGCCTGTTTTTTTTGGACGTAAATGCTTGGTCAAGTGGTTCCTTCAGCATAAATGCTCATATAGAGTGGCCTATTGTGTTTGGACATAAATGCTCATGCTGAATGGCCTCTTGTGTTTCGACATAAATTCTTGTTTCGACATAAATTCTTGTTTCAAGTGGACCTTTTAGCAAAAATGCTCATATTTAGTGGAATTTTGTGTTTTGACACAAATGTTTAGTCAAGTGTGTGGGTGTAAGTGCATGTGAACGAGTGGACTACCATTGTAGGAAGTATGCCTCAGCCTAAAGTGGAATGGACGAAGGGTGTAAATAGAGTTGCCACCTAGATTAGGTCTAGGAACTATATGTATAGTGTCCTTATGTGAAGAACTAATCTTACCAGAGCACCTGTTTAGAGTTTAGGTATGGGGATGAAAAGGTATTAGACACCCAACCCCATTCGACCCGTAAGTTAACCTCCACTCATTATGTTTCAAATCCTATTCCCATCAAAGGGTCTTCTAATAGGTTAGTTTAAACTTACACACACTAACATGTATCTAACACTCAAACATGGCATATTATCCCAATTCCAAAGAAACCTACCATTCAACTAACATGGCATTTATGTTCATATTCACCTAAAGGAAGCAAGTATATCACAAGGCAATAGCATCAATAAAGAATTAACATTGATCACCAAGGTATTCAAGCATAGCATCATGGCACATTATCCCAAGTATTCACACTAACATGCATCTAATATCCAAACATGGTATATATATCCCAAATGCAAAGAAACCCACCATTCATCTAACATAGCATTTATGTTCATATTCACCCAAAGGCAGCAAGTATATCTCAAGGTAGTAGTATCTGATGATGCACCAAAAATCCATATGCTAAAAGCCCCAGGCTTCAATGATCTAGTGACTACTTGAAAGGCCTAAAAAGGAAAACACATGATCAACAATGACTGGGGCAGACCGACCAAGAACCCTCCGATGCTTAAGTTAGTTTATTTCTTAAATTCTAGAGTTCCAACTTTTTAGGAGTTGTCTCAAAACTTACCTTTATTTGATGTGAATGAGTGTTTATATAGTGTGCTCTCGAAACGGTTACTTGTCTCGTAACTTCCCCTATATTTGAGGAGTTCAGTGGGTTCAAGGTTAACTTCCACAACCACTATAGGAGTTGGAATGCTTTATTTTTATCTTCTATAATTGTGGTTGGAAGTGAAGTACTGAGTAGGAAGTTATAGCGATGAACCAAGATCTTACTCATATCTCAAAATAATAACACGTGGCTTAATTTACTAGCTCTTGCAGATAAATCTCTATGGAATTTTCCAAGTGTCGGGGGTCGTCCAGGTGCTTTCCTCATGGACAACCCATATACCTTTGGACGACTGTTTTGCTAGGTACAACCATTCTTGTCTTCTTGGCCTAGACGACCCTCATGGACAAATTGGAGTTGGTTCAATTTTCAATTCACCATCAGTTGCCCCCTTGTCCAAGGGTTATCCAAAGCACTGTAAAATTTACTACTGTTCTTTGGACGTGCCTTTACATTAGTTGTTAGATGTCATGCCATGTGTCATGACCTCATTGGTGATTGATTGCGTTGATTTACCTTTTCGAGGAATATGCCACGTGTCGTTCTCAGGTTGGTTGTGTTGTTTCAGATGCCAAAATTTGCTGCATATAAAATAGTGGAATTCCTCTCCTACCCTTCACATTTCTTAGATTCTCTCCCTTGACATTCCTCATTTAGTGCCTCGTCTAGAAGTATTTCCGTGTGCCTAGTCTTCCTTCGTCTAGAGCCAGGTACTCTTCTCATCCTTGTTCTTAGGTTTTCCTTCAAATTTTAACATGTCTGAAGTTGTCATCTCTTCATCTAGTAATAGTGTAGATAAGACTATAGAAGAGTACCATGACTCAACCAGTTATAGTGGTTCCAGTAGCAGTAGTAGTAGTGGGAATACTACAAACGAGGAATACACCTCTAGTGTTCTTGGGGTTCATCTAGAGGTTTTCCAAGAGCATCTTAGGATGAGGGCAGCTTCCGGGTCTCGAGCTGGCACCTTGACGAGCATATCTTCATCCCCTCCTTTAGATGAAGTAGAGACAGTGTACAGTTGTGCTGTAGGCATCCCTTCTAAAACAGATGAAAGGAGGCTTACTACACTTAGGAGTTGGTACCAGATCCCAAACGATCTTAACCCTAGTCAGCCATTCGTGGGGAGTGGTGTTGTAACCCTCGTTTCGGGATAGGCGTCTATTAAGCTTACCTTTTAGGGGGACTTGGCTTACCCCTTAATGCCTTTGCTAGGGAATTACTCACTAGGTTAGGTTTAGGAGTGTGTCAATTTAACCCCAATGTATGGAGACCGGTCATCCCTATGCAAGTTTTGTGGAGGGAAGTGTTTGAAAGGGATCATCCTCTCACTATGGACAAGTTCCTCTTCTACTACAAAACCTCAGAAATTAACCAATCCCTTAACTTTTATCAATTTATAGCCAGGGGTAAAGATTGTAGATTAATTAAGTCTTTGGTAACGTTTGACAGAAACTGGAAGATAGAGTTTTTCTTCGTCTCTGGTTTCTAGTCTGGGCACCCTGTTGAGGTTGGTAAGGATCCATTTGCCCCTTATACCGGAGAATTAGGGAATCTTCGTCCTGAAGGTATGTTTTTTATTTATTTTATTTTTTTAATGGCTGTTGGATGACACTCTTAAAGAAAAGTTTATCATGGCCACATCTTTAGAGCTCGTCTATATGCTGATAGGAGTTCCATTCGCTGGTGACCCTTCAACGTCTTGCTACGAGGGGACTCAGTCCTGAGCCATCTACTGAAGCTATTGCTCACGAGCTCACTGTTTATAGACGTGAGTTTTCTTTTTTACTTAAAAATTATCTGAGTATTATTTGAGTTATACTCTTTAGCTAAACTTTATGTTTTTCTTTTAGGAATGGCAACCATGAAGGAGAATAAGGGAAAGGAAGTGGTGGACGAGGCAACCAGGCCTGAGGCTCAATCCTAACTTCGTCCTTCCGTTGGGGACAAGAGAAAAACTTTATCCAAGACGCTTGACTTGGGAAACCTTCCTAGTCATCGAGGAAAGAAGGCGAAGCATAGGTCGTCTAGACCTGGGGTTGTCAAGCCTAGTCTTCCCACCTCTCAACCGTCTGTACAAATTTTTGATGTTGACTCGTCCATTCCTATTGAAGTCACTCCGACCAAGACCACTGCGCCTACCTCGTCTCAGCCTTCCCAAAGGGTTCCTATGAACCTTCTAGAAAATGAGGACTTAGCTTGGGAAAGGTTTGAGAAGGTTGTAACCGGTGAGGACGTGGCTGCGTGCTATGACATGTCCTTGAAAGAATTTGAGCATTCTACTGTTCATGATCTTTTCAAGGTATGTAATTACTTTAACCTCGTCTTGTGATAGTAATATGTATATGAATATATATTTTTTAACAGAATTTTTAATCACTTGTGTAGGCAATGTCAAAGTTCATAGCTGCGTCCAAGCAGGCCATGGAGATGGACAAGACAAGGATCTTGCTTGAGACGAGGATCTAGGAGGTTAAGGATGACTGCAAGGGCTAGGTTGAGGTGGTAGCAAAGGCTAAAGACAAGGCCAAGGAACTGCGGAACCTTATTGAAGAGCTTAGAGCTGACATTGTTGAGAAGGACATTCGACTTAACTACCTTCAAAAAAGGAATGACGAGCTGAGTACCCTTCTTAACAAGGCCAAAGAAGACACTGTAGTGGAGTTCAAAGCTTCCAAACAGTTCACTGATTTGTTGGACACCAACTATGCAGTTGCCTTTGAAGACTTTCGTATGGACGCTATGGAAAACTTCCCTGAAGTTGACTTTAGCTCCATCAAGCTCAACCTTGGTGCTACAAGCTCTCTTCTCGAGAAGAGTTCTGAAGACATCAATATTGAAGATGATGCCACCACTCAGCTTGCCCAGGACGAGCCTAACGTTGGAGATGACCCCTCTCAGTGAAAGTTAAATTTTGGCATCTTAGTTTCCTTTTCTCTTTTTTCCCTCTTTTTTTATAAGGTTTGTTGTTTTGGACTGTTTGAAGTTATTCTACATTTTACTCGTCTATAATATTTAGGATGAGCTTCCAAATAGTTGCCTTTTAGGCTTTATTTTATAAGGGTTTTTGGGCGGTGGTCGTCTACCCTTTTCTAAACTTTTATGAATGAATGTTTATTTCCATCACTTTTTCATTTACTATTGAACATGTTATTGTATGGACAAACTTTTCTTCATTTACATCATCCATTATATTGGTTTCAAGTGTGGCCCATCCACTCATGAAGGCATTTGGCTCATCCATGATAAGAACTTCCTCATGTTTAACATCTTTACCATTCTTTAAATTTTGCAAGTATAACTCGTCTTACGAATGGCATTGGTTTTACTAGATTTAATCATCCAAAGATTTGATAGCTAGTTCTATTTTTCTTTCATAGGAGTCATCTTTTAGGCAAGATGCTTCCAGCTTTTTACCTGTCCAAAGATTGGATTGTTTTAGCTGGTTATACTTATCCATGGACTTTGAATATTCCTACACGCGCGCATTTTCACGTCCATTAGTTGGAGGAATATGCTTCAGGCTTTACCTCATCCATTGTTTAGACAAGTGTGCCTTTATTTTTCTTTGCTTTATCCCTATTTTAAGGAAAGCTTGATAGACATTACCTCCCTGTGTCCAGAGATTTTACTCGTCTTAAGCCGTTAGCCTTCTTGTGGATTATCATGAAAATTAGAAATTCATACATCACATATATTGGAAATCCAAACTGTATATATGTAACATAAACATCGTTCACAAGCATGGCATATGCTTTAGAAGCTAGTGCCTTTTAGGGAATTAAGAATACATATGGATCGTCTATGACTTCGTCCATAGCGCATAGTTTAAAAACTAATAAACCTTTAGGGAATTAAAATGCAACACATAGTGCTAATAAAGAACACATGTAACAGAAAGCAAACATATGTAACAGAAAGCAAAAAACTTTATTTCGTCCAAAGTGACAACGTCTAGGATGATTTCGTCCATGATGCTCGTCCAGGCTGACCCCTTACTGATAATATCTTCTTAAATGCTCGACATTCCAAGAGTGCTCTAGCTTTCTCCCGTCCAAGGCTTCTAAGTCACACAATCCTTGCCTTTTGCAATTAATAACCTTGTAGGGTCCTTCCTTATTAGGTCTTAGTTTCCCATGGGTTGGATTTTTGGTTGTCAAGGAAACCCTTTTTAGGAAGAGGTCTCTAATGCTGAAGCGCTTGGGTTTGACCATTGCATCATATTGTTTAGACATGAGGTCTTTATACCTCTCTATCCTTTGCTCTGCATTCATCCTTACCTCGACTATCAGATCAAGGTTGAGGCGAAGTTATTCCTCGTTATTCTCATCCTGATACTTCATCACCCTGTGGTTTGCCATATGCATTTCTGCAAGTATCACTGCTTCACTTCCATAGGCTAGTTTGAGATGAGTTTCCCCTATGGGGGTCCTCACAGTTGTCTTGTAAGCCTATAAAACTCCTGGTAGCTCATCTGGCCACACTCCCGTTGCCCCCTTAAGCTGAGTCTTGATGATTTTCAACAAGGATCGGTTTGCCACTTCTATTTGACCATTTGCTTGCGGGTGGGAGGGTGAGGAATAATGATTCTTGATTCCAAATTGCTCGCAGAAGTCTCTAAAAAGCATGTTGTCAAATTGCCGTCCATTGTTCGATATTAATACCCTAGGTACCCAAAACCTGCATATAATGTTATTCCAGATGAAATTTTTAACATTTTTCCGTGTGGTTTTTGCTAGGGGTTCTGCTTCCACCCACTTAGTGAAGTAATCAATCCCTACTACTAAAAACTTCATCTGCCTGGTTCCAAGTGGAAAGGGAACCATGATATCCAATCCCCATTGTGCAAAGGACCATGGGGCCATTATCGGGGTGAGATACTCCGATGGCTGTTTGGGGATGTTGGTGAAGCGTTGACATTGGTCACACACCTTGACGTAAGCTTTTGCATCTAGTTGAATAATTGACCAGTAGTAATCTGCACAAACGACTTTATGGACTAGTGCTCTTGCTCCTGAGTAGTTTCCAAATGCTCTTTCATGAACTTCCCTCAACACATAGTTTGATTCGTCCGGAGCTAAGCATCTTAAGTAAGGCTAAGAGAAGCCCTTTTTATGTAGTACCTCGTCTATGAGGACATATTTGGCAGCTTTGATCCTCAATCTTCTAGCCTCATCCTTGTCCTTCAGCAGTCTTCCATCTTTGAGATAAATTACTATTGGAGTCATCCAATTTTCTTCGTCTTCAACTTGCTGTATCTCTAGAAAATCTATACTTGGCATGTATTGGACTTTCTCATACTCCTTCATAGCTCCTCCTACCGAAGCTGCTTTTGCCAAAATGTCTGCTTCCATGTTTTCCTCCCTCGGGAGCTGAACAAAACTAGCTTCTTTAAATTTTTTGACAAGCTGCTTTACCCTGCTTAGATACTTCTTCATTCGATCTTCCTTAGCTTCACACATTCCATTCACTTGATTAATAATCAACTGTGAATCCCCTTGGACGACTACTGACTTCACCCCTAAGGACTTAGCCAATTCTAATCCTTTAAGGAGAGCTTCATATTCAGTTTTATTATTGGTGGTTTGGTATTGTAGACGGGCCGCATATTTCAACTTATCTCCTTCTGGGGACTTCAGCATAATTCTAATTCCTCCTGCATATAACGTGGACGAGTCATCCACATTGACGACCCACCTCTGAGCTTCGTCCACCCTGTCTTTCTCACCTTGGTTGGGAGTGAATTCTGCAATGAAATCCGCCGATACCTGTGCTTTTATTGTGTTTCTTGGTTTGTACCTGACATCAAACTCGCTAAGTTCTCTGGCCCATTGGATTAGTCGTCCTATGGCTTCCAATTTGTTCATTGCCTTCTTTAGTGGATTATTTGTCAAGATATTTATGACATAAGCTTGAAAGCAATGCCTTAACTTCCTAGAAGCCGTGATCAAGGCAAAGGCTAGCTTTTCCATCATGGGATATCATCCTTCTGCCCCTCTTAATGCTCGGCTTGTATAATAAACTGGCTTCTGTTTCTTCCCTTCTTTTCTAATCAGCGCTGAGCTCACTGCATGCAGGGACACCGCTAAATACAAATATAATTCTTCGCCTAGTATGGATGAGCTTAGCAGAAGAGTTGTGGTGAGGTAGGTCTTGAGATCTTGGAAAGCCTTCTGACACTTGTCCATCCATTTGAATGCCTTCTTAAGAACTTTAAAGAATGGTAAACACTTGTCAGTAGCTTTTGAGACGAATTTGTTAAGGGTGGCAACTCGTTCGATGAGAGATTGAACTTCTTTGATATTCCTTGGTGGCTCCATATTCAGTATCGCTTGGATTTTATATGGGTTTGCTTCAATTCCCCTATGTGAAACCATGAACCCAAGAAACTTACTTGACAAAACTCCAAAGAAACACTTACTCGGATTCAACTTCATGTTATATCGTCTAAGCATATCAAAGGTCTCTTGAAAGTCGTCCAAATGCTTTTCCTCATCCAAACTCTTTACCAGCATATCATCTACATAAACTTCCACATTCTGTCCAATCTATGGACGAAACATATGGTTAACTAGCCTTTGATAAGTCGTTGCTGCGTTCTTCAAATCGAAGGGCATCACCTTGTAGCAAAACAAACCTTAGCTGCTAATGAAAGGTGTCTTCTCTTAGTCCACCTTTTCATCTTTATTTGATTATAGCCTGAGAATGTGTCCATAAAACTTAGCAATTTATGACCCGTGGTTGAGTCCACTAGCTGGTTAATGCGTGGCAACGGATAGCTATCCTTTGGGCAAGCTTTGTTCAAATTGGTGAAATCCATGCACATCCTCCACTTGCTATTAGCTTTCTCGACCATCACCACATTCTCTAACCAGTCCGAGTAATAAACTTCTCAGAGAAATTTTGCCATGGTTAACTTCTGAACTTCCTCTTTAATATCATTATCTCGTTCGGAAGCAAAAACCCTCTTCTTTTGACGCATAGGCTTGGAGGAAGAATACACATTCAGACGGTGAGTGATTACACTTGGGTCAATACTCGGCATGTCCTCGTGACTCCATGCGAATACATCCATGCTCTTCTTTAAAAAATGGACAAGGTCTTGCTTCGTCTTCATTTCCATGCTTGTTCCAATCCTTGTGAACTTCTCGGGGGTTGCTTTTGTCCAAAGGAACATTTTCCAACGCTTCCATAGTAACCCTTCTCTCATCTATGCTCATCGTCTACACGTGCTCATCTATGGCCAACATGGCTAGATAGCATTCTCTGGTGGTTAATTGGTCTCCTTGCACTTGACCCATTCCATAATCTGTTGGGAACTTCACAGACAAATGTAAGTAGATGTTACTGCCTTTCAACTATTTAAAGTCGGTCTTCCAATGATAGTGTTGTATGATGACAAGCATTTCACGACAAGAAAGTTTACTTCTTTGGTTATCTGTTGTGGATATGCTCCTACCACCACAGGTAACGTAATGGTACCCACGAGTTGCACTTTCATCCCTCCAAATCCTACCAAGGGTGAATTTACTTGATGAAGTTGATCTCATCCAAGCCTCATTTGCTAAAAATCAGGGTAATATAAGATGTCCACCAAACTCCCATTTTCCACTAACACCCTTCTGGTCGTATAATCAGCAACAAGCAAAGTGATGATGATCGCGTTGTCATGTGGGTGGTGAACCCTTTCAGCATCCTCGTCCGTGAACGTAATGGCTTGCTCGTCCGTTATCCTCTGCCTTGGGGATCGTCCTGAAAGTTGGATGTTTCGCACTACCTTCAAGTACGTCTTCCTTGACCTGGAAGATTGTCCTATCAAGGTCCCTTCTATGATAACTCTTATTTCTCCAAGTGGGGGTCGTGACTACTCTTCTAGCTTTTCCTTCAACTTCTCATCTTTGTGATCTTGTCCAAGAAAATTTCTCAATTTTCCTTGCTTGATGAGATTCTCTATCTGCTACTTCAAATCAAAACACTCGTCTATATCATGCCCATGGTCTCTGTGGAAGCGATCATCCTTGATTTGCATAAGCACTTGTTCAAGCGGAATGTTCAAGGGCGTGTATTGCTGACTTCGTCTTGAAGAGCTTGCCTTCTTGTTGTCTCGATCTTTCTTCTCTCCCGCCCATGCCTTCCTTGAACGAGGACCCTGCTCAGGATGGCGTGGGAGATCTACTTCCATTCACTTGGTTCTCTTCCCCTTCTTAGCTATAATTGCGTCTTCTGCATTCATGAAGTTTTGGGTTCAATGGACGAGTTCAGCCATGGTTTGAGGCTCTTGCTCATAAAGCTTATGGATGAATAAATTAGAGTTAACTCCATTATGGAAGGCTGCCAATAACAACTTGTCATCCATCTTGTCCACCGTTAGGGCTTCCCTGTTGAAACGAGTAATGAAGGACCACAAGCTTTCATTTTCCCCTTGCTTTATGGTTAACAAGCTAGACGAGGAACGTTTATTCCTTTGTCCTCCAATAAAATTATTGACAAACAGCATACTCAATTCTTCAAAAGAACTCACAGTATTCGGAGGCATCTTGCTGAACCACACTCGTGCTGGCCCTTTGAGGGTGGTAGGGAAAGCCTTGCACATAATCTTATCTAGAACCCCTTGAAGGTGCATCATAGTCTTGAAAGTAGTGATATGATCAAAAGGGTCACTCATTCATATGAGTCCAAGGAAGGCATCTTGAACTTAGGAGGCAAAGGGTGACTGTTGATGGAAGCCGTGAAAGGGGAATCTGTTCGATAAACTAAATCATTTACGGGATTCACCCGTCTCATGTTCTCCCTAATCTTATCCATGACCTTCCACATCTGATCCATTTCCCTCTCCAAGTGTGGCACCTTTCATGAAGCGGTACCCCTTGACTGGTTTTCAGGCTCAACATTTCCTCCTCTATCTTCTTGACTCTAGGCTTGTCCTTCCGCATATCTTTTATGGCATTGTCTCCTTAGACTAATCTCCCTAGTCAACTTTTGATTCTAACGGATTAATTCCGCCATGGCGGTTGCCATGGACTGTACATGTTGGATGGAAGGCAATTTCGTGACAAGTGTTGACTGTCGATCATGATGGGGATTACTAGAAGCATCTTTGCTCTCTTGGTGGCCTGAGCTAGTGGCCCTTGATCTTGTCCGAATCATGCAGCCTTTTGTCGGAGAAAGATAAACTGCAAAACACAAAATTAATCCTTCCCACAGACGGCGCCAACTAATGATGCACAGAAAATCAGTAGGCTGAATGCTCCAGGCTTCAATGATCTAGTGACTGCTTGAAAGGCCTGAAAAGGAAAACACACGATCAAAGAGTTTGAATGTTTGAAAATTGACTTGGATGCTAAACTTGTTTTGTCTAACAAACTTGTTGATGATCTTAAATGTGAAAATGAATCTCTTAAGATATATGTCAAGTGTTTGATTGTTGACCCTATTGCTAAAAAGGAAGAAAATCTTTGTTGCAATCATGTTGTGAAACCCAATTTTGTGCATATTGTGAGTTCTATCTCTAAAGACAAATTGGTGTACATACCTCTACACAAAAGAATTCAAAAAGTGAAGAGAAAGGCTCTTGAGTCAAAACTTTTGTTTAGGCCTCAACCTAAGGATTTGGATGGATCTAAGTTTGTTCCTACTTGTTATCATTATGGTGTGATTGGTCATATAAGACCTCAATGTTCTATGTTGAGAAGAGAACAAAATAATGTTCACTACAAGAAATCTAGGTTTAGGTGGCGTTTTTTTTAGTGACATTTTTAAATCCGTTGCTATAAGTGGTATACTGTGATGTTTTCGGAAAACTCCGTTAAAGAGTGAGCCTTTAGTGACGTTTTTTTAAAAAAATTCGTTGTAACCTAAAACAATAGCAGCATTTCTTAAAATGCCATAACAAGCATAGTTTTAGCAGCACATATCTGGTTTATAGCGACATTTTCTTAAAACGTTGCTATAGCGATTAAAGAAAACGTACTCAGCATGTTACAAAGAAAAAGAAAAAAGAAATACTTTATAGAGACATTTTCAAAATGTCGTTATATGTTCCCATCTTTTTCCACTCAACATTATGCCTTTATTTTCGTGTCCCATCAAACGTACTCAGCATCTTTTTTTTTTTTTTTCACTTCGTGTCCCATTTATTCTTCTTTTCTTTCTTCACTTCACTTCGTTTGTCCCCTTCTTTTTTTCCTTGTTTTCTTCCTTCATCTTCTTTTCTTTGTTCATTTGTGACCCACTTTCTCCAACACCACCACACATCTTTTCCCTTCACGTTGCCATCCCAAGCCGCAACCCTTGCCACCCCTAACCACCACCCTCACCACCGCCATAAAACCCCATGCCACCGCTGAGCCATTATCGTCATTTACTCCCTAGCCACCACCCACTACTGCCGCCATAGCCACTGCGGCCGTCATCAACCTCCACTATGACCCACTGCCACCACCATACTCTTTTCCCTCTTTTTTGTTGTTCAAGTTTCTTTAGAGTGTAAGTTTTTGTTTTTAGCTTGTGGGTTTGCTTTGATTCGGTTTTTCTTTAATGGGTCATGGAGTTTTGTGCTAATTTTTGCTCTTTTTCTATTTTGGTTGGAAATTGGTAGAGAAAGCTCTTATTTAGATTTGGCTTCTTAAGCAAAAGGACCTGAGGATCAAGGGCTAAATCATTGTAAGTTTATGTACAAGTTTGTAAATCTTGTATTTTTTATTATTATTTATTTCTACTTAATTTTTCTATAGTTTGTACATTTTGAATTTTTTTGTTATTGGTTTTGTGGTTTAGCCAGCTTTAGATTAATTTTTAAAAAAAGCCCAATACCCACTAATGTCTACAAGGAGATTCTTCCATTAGATGAGGATTTCTTCTTAAAAATTATATCTTCAATGTGTTATCATTATTCAATATGTGTGTGTGTGTGCTTGCTTTAGTTTTGATTTTTTTTAATTGAATGCAGTAAAAGGTTGTTTGTGACTGTATATGGAGTTGCTAGATCCCTCCCTAAAAAGCCTAATGGACCTAAACAAATTGTTTGTGACCATTGTGGTGCTTTTGGTTATCTAAGACCCCATTACTCTAAATTTCAAGCTCTTAAAAGAATCAAAAGAAAAGAGAAACTTGAGCTTTTTCGAAGCTGTGCGAAGAAAGAAAAACCGGATTTGAGTGAAAATAGTATGTTGTTGAAGAAAGTTTTTAATGCTCTTAACTCCTTGAATATGTTCATCTCTGGTTGTTATTCTTCCAACCCTTGTCTCACTTCTCATAAGACACTCACTCCACACACTTGTTCTATTTGGGTGAGGAAGGGTTCTTATGATTGAGCTTATGCTTTTTTGGTCCTTGATTTAATTCTTTCGATCTTTGTAGGACTCCTCATGCATTAGATGCCTCGTTATCATGCATTTGTGCATCATTTATCTCGTTATATGCTTTGTTTTTGTTTTTTATCTTACTTTTATGCTTTTATTTTGTGTGAGTAAAAATCCAAAACCACATACAAAGTATAAAATCCAAAAAGTTTGATCATATATTTTTGAGCACATAACACTTGTAGAGTTTGGCCTACAAGTGATGAGAAGAGTATCGTCCTCAAGGATTGGTAACTTACTTTTGACAAATACTAAAATTTTGCTAATCTCGATTTTATCTAGAGAAATCACTAAGATTTTTGTAATTGGAATTTGAAATAAAATCAAGCTAAAGAAAATACGCAGAGGAAAAACAAGATGTTGCTCAAGAATCAAATTAATGGGAAGAAAACTTCCAGGAAATCGACTTCATCTAATCCCTCACTATACTATACTCATCTAGCTAATTGAATTTAATTCTCTTTGTTTGTTAGCAATCTCCAAACTCATCCAAAAGCCTCTTTCAACAGTCAATTGGAAACATTCTTGTTCATCATTTTACACAAGAGTATGCAACTTAATAAAGCAAGAAAGCATTAAGACCAACGCTGTTAATACTACAAAGGTGCATACAAGTCTTTCGATCTCTATATTTACCTATGCCGAAATATTCAAGATCTATCCAATAATTCCCTCTTTCGACAGCAAATCACAAGATCAAAATCATCTAATTAATGACCAGTTAATTAGAAGCAATAAGCTCAGAATAAATCAGATAAACATGAAGAATTAATTCAAATTACCATAGAAAAGCAAGCATAGTTCGGAATTAGATTACATCGTTTTCCTAGAATAAAGAAAATTTAGTTCATGCTAAAAATTAAATTCAACATAAATGAATTCACCATCATTTTTCTGAGAAGATTCGAAGGAAATGAATGCTGAAAATATATCTCGTCTCAGTCTCTACTGCTGCGTCTTCCCAATTTAGCGCCATCTTCTATTTTTCAATTTTGCGCCCCCCTCTTTTTCTTTCAGTTTCGACGCCTCTCTTCTTTTTTTCTTTTTTTTTTCAACGCTTCTCCTTTTTCTTTCTTAAATGTGTTGCCCTTCTGTTTTTAGCCCAACCTTCTGTTTTATGCTTCTAACATTTGGGTCTTCATTTTCTTCAAATCTGGAATAAAATTTAAATAACAATAATGAAGTCTAAAATCAACAAAAATAAATAAAATTAGACTAAAGTTTAAAGTTGAGAAGTGATAAATTATGCTAAATTATGCAAGTCATCAAACACCCCCAAACTTAGAACTTTGTTTGTCCTCAAACAAAAAGAAAATAAAACAAAAGACAACTATAGACAATATCAACTAGACCCCATAGAGAAATAACATCACTCACCAAGCCATGATCTGAATTTAGATTTCATTACTAGTAACTTACTCTTTTAACATCAAAGATAGCAGGAAAATCAATCAAAAAATTTCAGCAATTTGTCAAGCAAGATTTAAGTGTTTACTTCAACCTAAAGCTAAGTCCTTGAGTGTGTGTGTGAAATAGTCAATTTAACTCTAAACCACCAGCAAATTCAGATAAAAGTAGATCAACTGAAATCAGAAGAATTCTCTCAAAACTTAACCCCATAAGTCCAATTTTTAGAAATCCTCTCCACTAATGTAATCAAACACCAAAATCAGAGATCAAAAGGTCTTTAATCAAGGTTGTAATGATAGGCCACAGGGTGAGGGCTAAGAAAGAAATGGATATGGAAAATCAAAGCAAATTGGAAAATACTTGGTAGAAAAAAAAAACAATAAAAGAGGTATCCACAAGATCCACACCATAGCTCTTTCTCAACAATATGCTCATATTGATGACAATATTGTTGCTATACTCAATAAGTGGTGTTTTTTTTTTGAATCCCAGCAGCAACACCACTCGTAGCCTTTTCAAATTTTCAAACACTTTAACCTTCCCTTTTTTTTTTTTTTTTTTTTTTTTTTTTTGATTCTTGCCTTGCACTTTCTTTTCTTTTCACACTTTGATCAAATAGAGCAAACATAATGTGGATAATTTAATTTGATCTAACTTTCTCTTTAAATGCAAATTTCCACCAAAGTATTTTCTCAAGATGTAAGGTGAATTCATGGTTTTTCAGGCTTAGAATGGGAATGGTTTATGTAGTTAAAAGAACAAATAAAGGCTTATGTAAAATAAGGCTCAAGGGGGTTGACTACGGAAATACACCATGCAATGATGGCATGATAATCAGGACGGCTGGGAAAGCTTTTTGGTTATGACAAAATTTGCCTAGATCATTTCTCTAATATTTGGTATCAACTAGGATTTCGCCTCAAGGATCCATCAACAGATTCTAGAGCAAAGCAAGATTGAACTTCCCTGATCCAGTTAATTCAACTCCTTCTCTTC